>NW_026014699.1:600000-816629 GCF_020379485.1 Brassica napus
GACAAGGAAGCTGTCATATTCCCAAACAGGAAAACTGGGATCACCTGATTTGAAAGTGGGATAGCTTCTTCATCCTAACTCCTATGAGATTTATTCAACTTCCTAATGGTTCTCCACTACTTTATGTATCAAAATCAAGCTTCTTACATCGCGATTCATCCTGGTTTGATTAGAATGACAAAGAAGCTGTCATATTCCCAAACAGGAAAACTGGGATCACCTGATTTGAAAGTGGGATAGCTTCTTCATCCTAACTCCTATGAGATTTATTCAACTTCCTAGTGATTCTCCATTACTTTATGTATCAAAATCAAGCTTCTTACATCGCGATTCATCCTGGTTTGATTAGAATGACAAGGAAGCTGTCATATTCCCAAACAGGAAAACTGGGATCACCTGATTTGAAAGTGGGATAGCTTCTTCATCCTAACTCCTATGAGATTTATTCAACTTCCTAATGGTTCTCCACTACTTTATGTATCAAATTCAAGCTTCTTACATCGCGATTCATCCTGGTTTGATTAGAATGACAAAGAAGCTGTCATATTCCCAAACAGGAAAACTGGGATCACCTGATTTGAAAGTGGGATAGCTTCTTCATCCTAACTCCTATGAGATTTATTCAACTTCCTAGTGATTCTCCATTACTTTATGTATCAAAATCAAGCTTCTTACATCGCGATTCATCCTGGTTTGATTAGAATGACAAGGAAGCTGTCATATTCCCAAACAGGAAAACTGGGATCACCTGATTTGAAAGTGGGATAGCTTCTTCATCCTAACTCCTATGAGATTTATTCAACTTCCTAGTGATTCTCCATTACTTTATGTATCAAAATCAAGCTTCTTACATCGCGATTCATCCTGGTTTGATTAGAATGACAAGGAAGCTGTCATATTCCCAAACAGGAAAACTGGGATCACCTGATTTGAAAGTGGGATAGCTTCTTCATCCTAACTCCTATGAGATTTATTCAACTTCCTAATGATTCTCCACTACTTTATGTATCCAAATCAAGCTTCTTACATCGCGATTCATCCTGGTTTGATTAGAATGACAAAGAAGCTGTCATATTCCCAAACAGGAAAACTGGGATCACCTGATTTGAAAGTGGGATAGCTTCTTCATCCTAACTCCTATGAGATTTATTCAACTTCCTAATGATTCTCCATTACTTTATGTATCAAAATCAAGCTTCTTACATCGCGATTCATCCTGGTTTGATTAGAATGACAAGGAAGCTGTCATATTCCCAAACAGGAAAACTGGGATCACCTGATTTGAAAGTGGGATAGCTTCTTCATCCTAACTCCTATGAGATTTATTCAACTTCCTAATGATTCTCCACTACTTTATGTATCCAAATCAAGCTTCTTACATCACGATTCATCCTGGTTTGATTAGAATGACAAAGAAGCTGTCATATTCCCAAACAGGAAAACTGGGATCACCTGATTTGAAAGTGGGATAGCTTCTTCATCCTAACTCCTATGAGATTTATTCAACTTCCTAGTGATTCTCCATTACTTTATGTATCAAAATCAAGCTTCTTACATCGCGATTCATCCTGTTTGATTAGAATGACAAGGAAGCTGTCATATTCCCAAACAGAAAAACTGGGATCACCTGATTTGAAAGTGGGATAGCTTCTTCATCCTAACTCCTATGAGATTTATTCAACTTCCTAGTGATTCTCCATTACTTTATGTATCAAAATCAAGCTTCTTACATCGCGATTCATCCTGGTTTGATTAGAATGACAAGGAAGCTGTCATATTCCCAAACAGGAAAACTGGGATCACCTGATTTGAAAGTGGGATAGCTTCTTCATCCTAACTCCTATGAGATTTATTCAACTTCCTAATGGTTCTCCACTACTTTATGTATCCAAATCAAGCTTCTTACATCGCGATTCATCCTGGTTTGATTAGAATGACAAAGAAGCTGTCATATTCCCAAACAGGAAAACTGGGATCACCTGATTTGAAAGTGGGATAGCTTCTTCATCCTAACTCCTATGAGATTTATTCAACTTCCTAGTGATTCTCCATTACTTTATGTATCAAAATCAAGCTTCTTACATCGCGATTCATCCTGGTTTGATTAGAATGACAAAGAAGCTGTCATATTCCCAAACAGGAAAACTGGGATCACCTGATTTGAAAGTGGGATAGCTTCTTCATCCTAACTCCTATGAGATTTATTCAACTTCCTAATGATTCTCCACTACTTTATGTATCCAAATCAAGCTTCTTACATCGCGATTCATCCTGGTTTGATTAGAATGACAAAGAAGCTGTCATATTCCCAAACAGGAAAACTGGGATCACCTGATTTGAAAGTGGGATAGCTTCTTCATCCTAACTCCTATGAGATTTATTCAACTTCCTAGTGATTCTCCATTACTTTATGTATCAAAATCAAGCTTCTTACATCGCGATTCATCCTGGTTTGATTAGAATGACAAGGAAGCTGTCATATTCCCAAACAGGAAAACTGGGATCACCTGATTTGAAAGTGGGATAGCTTCTTCATCCTAACTCCTATGAGATTTATTCAACTTCCTAGTGATTCTCCATTACTTTATGTATCAAAATCAAGCTTCTTACATCGCGATTCATCCTGGTTTGATTAGAATGACAAGGAAGCTGTCATATTCCCAAACAGGAAAACTGGGATCACCTGATTTGAAAGTGGGATAGCTTCTTCATCCTAACTCCTATGAGATTTATTCAACTTCCTAATGGTTCTCCACTACTTTATGTATCAAAATCAAGCTTCTTACATCGCGATTCATCCTGGTTTGATTAGAATGACAAAGAAGCTGTCATATTCCCAAACAGAAAAACTGGGATCACCTGATTTGAAAGTGGGATAGCTTCTTCATCCTAACTCCTATGAGATTTATTCAACTTCCTAATGATTCTCCACTACTTTATGTATCAAAATCAAGCTTCTTACATCGCGATTCATCCTTGTTTGATTAGAATGACAAAGAAGCTGTCATATTCCCAAACAGGAAAACTGGGATCACCTGATTTGAAAGTGGGATAGCTTCTTCATCCTAACTCCTATGAGATTTATTCAACTTCCTAGTGATTCTCCATTACTTTATGTATCAAAATCAAGCTTCTTACATCGCGATTCATCCTGGTTTGATTAGAATGACAAGGAAGCTGTCATATTCCCAAACAGAAAAACTGGGATCACCTGATTTGAAAGTGGGATAGCTTCTTCATCCTAACTCCTATGAGATTTATTCAACTTCCTAGTGATTCTCCATTACTTTATGTATCAAAATCAAGCTTCTTACATCGCGATTCATCCTGGTTTGATTAGAATGACAAGGAAGCTGTCATATTCCCAAACAGGAAAACTGGGATCACCTGATTTGAAAGTGGGATAGCTTCTTCATCCTAACTCCTATGAGATTTATTCAACTTCCTAATGGTTCTCCACTACTTTATGTATCCAATCAAGCTTCTTACATCACGATTCATCCTGGTTTGATTAGAATGACAAAGAAGCTGTCATATTCCCAAACAGGAAAACTGGGATCACCTGATTTGAAAGTGGGATAGCTTCTTCATCCTAACTCCTATGAGATTTATTCAACTTCCTAGTGATTCTCCATTACTTTATGTATCAAAATCAAGCTTCTTACATCGCGATTCATCCTGGTTTGATTAGAATGACAAGGAAGCTGTCATATTCCCAAACAGGAAAACTGGGATCACCTGATTTGAAAGTGGGATAGCTTCTTCATCCTAACTCCTATGAGATTTATTCAACTTCCTAGTGATTCTCCATTACTTTATGTATCAAAATCAAGCTTCTTACATCGCGATTCATCCTGGTTTGATTAGAATGACAAGGAAGCTGTCATATTCCCAAACAGGAAAACTGGGATCACCTGATTTGAAAGTGGGATAGCTTCTTCATCCTAACTCCTATGAGATTTATTCAACTTCCTAATGGTTCTCCACTACTTTATGTATCAAAATCAAGCTTCTTACATCGCGATTCATCCTTGTTTGATTAGAATGACAAAGAAGCTGTCATATTCCCAAACAGGAAAACTGGGATCACCTGATTTGAAAGTGGGATAGCTTCTTCATCCTAACTCCTATGAGATTTATTCAACTTCCTAGTGATTCTCCATTACTTTATGTATCAAAATCAAGCTTCTTACATCGCGATTCATCCTGTTTTGATTAGAATGACAAGGAAGCTGTCATATTCCCAAACAGAAAAACTGGGATCACCTGATTTGAAAGTGGGATAGCTTCTTCATCCTAACTCCTATGAGATTTATTCAACTTCCTAATGATTCTCCATTACTTTATGTATCAAAATCAAGCTTCTTACATCGCGATTCATCCTGGTTTGATTAGAATGACAAGGAAGCTGTCATATTCCCAAACAGGAAAACTGGGATCACCTGATTTGAAAGTGGGATAGCTTCTTCATCCTAACTCCTATGAGATTTATTCAACTTCCTATGATTCTCCACTACTTTATGTATCAAAATCAAGCTTCTTACATCGCGATTCATCCTGGTTTGATTAGAATGACAAAGAAGCTGTCATATTCCCAAACAGGAAAACTGGGATCACCTGATTTGAAAGTGGGATAGCTTCTTCATCCTAACTCCTATGAGATTTATTCAACTTCCTAATGGTTCTCCACTACTTTATGTATCAAATCAAGCTTCTTACATCGCGATTCATCCTGGTTTGATTAGAATGACAAAGAAGCTGTCATATTCCCAAACAGGAAAATTGGGATCACCTGATTTGAAAGTGGGATAGCTTCTTCATCCTAACTCCTATGAGATTTATTCAACTTCCTAGTGATTCTCCATTACTTTATATATCAAAATCAAGCTTCTTACATCGCGATTCATCCTGGTTTGATTAGAATGACAAAGAAGCTGTCATATTCCCAAACAGGAAAATTGGGATCACCTGATTTGAAAGTGGGACAGCTTCTTCATCCTAACTCCTATGAGATTTATTCAACTTCCTAGTGATTCTCCATTACTTTATGTATCAAAATCAAGCTTCTTACATCGCGATTCATCCTGTTTTGATTAGAATGACAAGGAAGCTGTCATATTCCCAAACAGGAAAACTGGGATCACCTGATTTGAAAGTGGGATAGCTTCTTCATCCTAACTCCTATGAGATTTATTCAACTTCCTAGTGATTCTCCATTACTATATGTATCAAAATCAAGCTTCTTACATCGCGATTCATCCTGTTTTGATTAGAATGACAAGGAAGCTGTCATATTCCCAAACAGGAAACTGGGATCACCTGATTTGAAAGTGGGATAGCTTCTTCATCCTAACTCCTATGAGATTTATTCAACTTCCTAGTGATTCTCCATTACTTTATGTATCAAAATCAAGCTTCTTACATCGTGATTCATCCTGGTTTGATTAGAATGACAAGGAAGCTGTCATATTCCCAAACAGGAAAACTGGGATCACCTGATTTGAAAGTGGGATAGCTTCTTCATCCTAACTCCTATGAGATTTATTCAACTTCCTAGTGATTCTCCATTACTATATGTATCAAAATCAAGCTTCTTACATCGCGATTCATCCTGTTTTGATTAGAATGACAAGGAAGCTGTCATATTCCCAAACAGGAAAACTGGGATCACCTGATTTGAAAGTGGGATAGCTTCTTCATCCTAACTCCTATGAGATTTATTCAACTTCCTAGTGATTCTCCATTACTTTATATAACAAAATCAAGCTTCTTACATCGCGATTCATCCTGGTTTGATTAGAATGACAAAGAAGCTGTCATATTCCCAAACAGGAAAAGTGGGATCACCTGATTTGAAAGTGGGATAGCTTCTTCATCCTAACTCCTATGAAATTTATTCAACTTCCTAGTGATTCTCCATTACTTATGTATCAAAATCAAGCTTCTTACATCGCGATTCATCCTGTTTTGATTAGAATGACAAGGAAGCTGTCATATTCCCAAACAGGAAAACTGGGATCACCTGATTTGAAAGTGGGATAGCTTCTTCATTCTAACTCCTATGAGATTTATTCAACTTCCTAGTGATTCTCCATTACTTTATGTATCAAAATCAAGCTTCTTACATCGTGATTCATCCTGGTTTGATTAGAATGACAAGGAAGCTGTTATATTCCCAAACAGGAAAACTGGGATCACCTGATTTGAAAGTGAGATAGCTTCTTCATCCTAACTCCTATGAGATTTATTCAACTTCCTAGTGATTCTCCATTACTTTATGTATCAAAATCAAGCTTCTTACATCACGATTCATCCTGGTTTTATTAGAATGACAAGGAAACTGTTATATTCCCAAACAGGAAAACAGGGATCACCAGATTTGAAAGTGGGATAGCTTCTTCATCCTAACTCCTATGGATTTATTCAACTTCCTAGTGATTCTTTATTACTTTATATATCAAAATCAAGCTTCTTACATCGCGATTAATCCTGGTTTGATTAGAATGACAAAGAAGCTGTCATATTCCCAAACAGGAAAATTGGGATCACCTGATTTGAAAGTGGGACAGCTTCTTCATCCTAACTCCTATGAGATTTATTCAACTTCCTAGTGATTCTCCATTACTTTATTGTTGGAATGAAGAAGCAAGAAGCGCAAGCTGAGAAGTGAGTGCAAGAGAAGCCTTGAGAATGCACATGGAAGATCATGAAATGTGCAATGTCCGGGACTGCCTTGAATCACCCAAAAAGAAGAGATGTGCAAAATCTGTGCAAGAGAGTACGATTCATGTTGGTGCAAAGATAGGGAGGGAGTCCCTGGCGCCAAGAATCTTCTTCAGAAAGTAATGTGTGCAAATTGGCGCCTAGACATCCGGTTTGAATTCAAATCAGATCAGAAGTCACATGCAAGCTTAAGGACCAAAGAGCTGTTAGGATATGTCACTTTCTCTCATGCTGGACGTGCCATTCTCTCTCTCCAGCCAGTCTGCCCTTCTGATTTGCCCAGGATAATATTATTTATTCATTCCCTAAAATATTCTTTGTTTATTGTCTTGTTTGTCTTGTTGTAAAGGCTTTAAAGCCACCCCATTGTAACCATTACGAAATTAAGCTGAATGGGAGAGTTTCTCCTTTCTTCTTCACCATTCTCAAGTCTCTTATACTCTCCTAATCTCTGGTTACAAGAATCTCTCTCATACTCTCTCAAATCTCACTTAATCTCTCTTATTCTCCATTGCAGTTTCTTTAATTCTCACTTACTCTCTTCACTCTGTTCTCTTTCAATTCGACCACTCTCTGTTCTAAACAACACTCACACACCATAATCTGTCTATTCTCACATGGTATCAGAGCTCCAAGCTCCTGAGATTCCATAGAGCTTCCGCAAATCTGTTACAGTTCATACTTCTCTTCAAAAATCTCTGTTTCTGTTCATCCTTGCACCTCTGGTCTAAAGCTTTTCCAGGAGGGAAGAGACTCACCAGAACTCAAGATAAAGGAGGTCCTTAGTATCTGAAACTCAAAGCTTCCACAATTCAAGCATAGGCTCATCCTCATTGTTATTTCAAATCATTGGAGAGTTTCTGTCCAGCCAGCTGTTCAATCTCTTCAAGAGGAAGAAGACTAAACATGGCGTGTCCAGAGACTTCCCAAGGTCTATCATCCTTCCTCCTGTTCAGCCTGAAGAGATCTCTTGGAGAAAGAAGGTTTTGGAGCTGTTTGGCAAGCAATGCTCCAAACCAAGTCTGTACAAGTGATTTTCAAGTTCTTCCCAAAATGGAGTCTCTCACTGTGTGCCAGAAGGTGGCGCCTGGTAATCAGGAAGAAAGGAGGGGTCTTAAGCATGAGTGGTCTAAAGGGAAAGCACACACAAGGAAATGGCGTGGGGTAGAGATCCCAAACTCCAAATCTGTCAAGTTCAAGTGAACAGTGTGCCTTGGAGGTTCAAGGAACCAGCTCAGGTTCCTTGTTTGTAAGTTAACCTCCTACCTTTAATAAGAGCTTGAGTAGTTATGTCTGGTTGTGTTGAGTGGTATGTTTGGTATCCTTGGGACAGGTTCAAGTTGCTAGGGTTGTTGAACCTAGTTTCTGTCCCATGATACTTAAATTGTGTGTGTTGCTCTGTTTCTTAAATTATTTCTAGGAGTTGTCTAGCATGGTATTGTCTAGTTCCTGTCCTAGATTAATTGTTTCTGTTTGTATTGTGCTAGGCGATTTGTTTAGCTACTGTCATTGTCTTGTTGCATTGATAAAGGTCTAGGAGAGCCTCCTGATCTTGTATTGCATTATATATATTGTTCAAGATGATTAGATGAGTTGTTTAGTCTCTGTTTATTGTCTTTAAAATTCATAAAAAGAGCCTAATTGCCTTGTTATTGATGAGTTATCATACCTGAGCAGTTAGTGATGTTAGTATGCATGGAGTTGAACTGAATGAGTTGTTTAGATTCTGTTCATTGCATATTTCTTTTTAAAACATTGGGATCAGACTTGGTGAATTATCAAGGGCTGATCCTAGTGTGTGTGGTCTGATTCTTGCTGGAGTTTGAGTGATGTTTCAGGTACACAAGAGGTGATCTCTGTCCATCATCAAACTAAGACAAAGAAGAAGGCATTGCCCACGTTTTTCAGAGCCTCCCAAGATGGATATTCCTGAACCGTGGAGATTGCCCAGTCCCAAATCCTATCTATGTGTCTGCCCATTTCCTACCCTGAAGATAGAAAGGATGTTGGAGAATTGGAGAAACTGCTCAGAAGTGACTTACCTGATGCCAAGAGGATGTACAGGAGGTGCACTCAAGAGAAAAGGCCATCACTAAGCCAAGAGTGGCCGGTGGTCAGAGGCATGGATCAAGGTGTTTAGTCCTGACCATGTAAAGATACCTTGTGAGTAGAACCAGTTGGCTTAAGCGCAGGCGTAGGAGCTGTTGTGCTCCTGGTGCAAGAGACTCATAAGGAAGGTCATCACCTAAGTCATGGGGAGACTGGTGGCCCAAAGACATTAGAGCTGAAGGAAAATGGTGATCCAGTTGGCTTAAGCGCAGATGTTGGTATTGTTGTGCTCCTGGAAGATAGTGAACTGGTTGGCTTAAGCGCAGATGTTGGTATTGTTGTGCTCCCAGTTTCAAAACTCATTGAAGCTCACATTCAAGCTTGTCCCTATACTCAGCCAAGCTTGAGGAGGGGAATCAGTGAGCTACCAGAAGATCCATGAAGCTCCTAAGTGTCTCTTTTCCTCATAGAAGGCCAGCAACATCTATGTGTCAAAATAGATGATCAAGAAGAAGAGGTTGCATGGCGATTTAATAAGGAGGGGCCTAAGTGATCAGTCTGAAGAAGCTGGCACACCCCACCACTCTGACCAGCTATATTCAAGGACTCAAGGAGTATTCAATCAGGGAAATTATTGGCTAAGCAATCACATGATGGTGGCAAATTATGGAGTTGAAAAGTGCTGAGCTTCCCTACATGCTGAAACTTCAAGAGAAAAATGCAAAGGCTGGTTGAGAGAAGGAATGGCGTGGAGGATTCAAGTGCTTAGCAATCCTCACCAACATTCAACAAACTGATGCAAGGGAAGTACCTAAAACCATTATTATTCTTATGTGTGAATAGGTTTGCCTCTTGAGAATTGATACATGCATTTTTCGGATGATTGAATCAGGTACCTATTGAGCTCATGAACAAAGAAAAGCTTTGTCTCAACTCCTAAATGGAGGCAAGAAGCCAGAAGAAAGGGGGAGACAAGCTCAGGTCATAAGAAGAAGCTCAAAGGTGATTTGACGGTGAAGCAACTGGCGCCAATCCAAGTCGTTCATTGCCTCACCTCTGATCAAAATTGGAGTTTGCAAGTGGTGGATTCACTCTTGCATTACTCAGTACCAACCGGATCAAAGAAGCTCAGTTCCAAGTGTGTGATTGAGCTTCCATAATCCGGACTGTGTCTTACCAAGTGGGGATTCAATTGGAGTCCACGCCTCACCATTCTTATGAAAGGGAAGCACCTTAAACTCATCTCAATACATTCATGATTGTCCTTATACTTTATATTATTGAGTTTGATGTGATGAGTGCATTTCCTTAAGAACTGATGCAATTTTAGAATGGTGTGTATCAGGTACCAAAATAAGCTTGAGCCTCACTGAAGATGATGATGATGATCCGGTCATGTCCTAGCCTTTCTAAGATGGCCAAAGAAGTCAGTTGAGAGGGGGAGACCCTAACCGAGTCTATGGTTCCATGAAGAGGTCAAGCCAAGTTCTAAAGAACAAGTAACTTTGCTGGGGGTTCAGAGAAGATGGTCTGGTCGTTTCCTTGCCTTCCTAAGGTGGCTTGAAGCCAGTTGAGAGGGGGAGACCCTAAACCGGCCACAAAATGATCCAGCCGGCTACTTGTGCTCAAGGATAGCAAGTTATGGTGATTCATACTTGCTATACCTATTAGGCCACGATCCAGAGCCTAAGGACTCCACCATGATGAATCTGAAGTTCCTTAGGCTCACTGGCCAATCCCTAAGCTTTGTGGAAACTCCACTCTTTTTCCCTTAGCAAGTTTTGTCCCAATGGGTTTTCTTGCTAAGGTTTTTAATGAGGGAGCTTCTTCAAGGTTCCAAGCTTGTCCAAGGATCTCCTATGGTCAAGCTTGAGGGGGAGTGTTGGAATGAAGAAGCAAGAAGCGCAAGCTGAGAAGTGAGTGCAAGAGAAGCCTTGAGAATGCACATGGAAGATCATGAAATGTGCAATGTCCGGGACTGCCTTGAATCACCCAAAAAGAAGAGATGTGCAAAATCTGTGCAAGAGAGTACGATTCATGTTGGTGCAAAGATAGGGAGGGAGTCCCTGGCGCCAAGAATCTTCTTCAGAAAGTAATGTGTGCAAATTGGCGCCTAGACATCCGGTTTGAATTCAAATCAGATCAGAAGTCACATGCAAGCTTAAGGACCAAAGAGCTGTTAGGATATGTCACTTTCTCTCATGCTGGACGTGCCATTCTCTCTCTCCAGCCAGTCTGCCCTTCTGATTTGCCCAGGATAATATTATTTATTCATTCCCTAAAATATTCTTTGTTTATTGTCTTGTTTGTCTTGTTGTAAAGGCTTTAAAGCCACCCCATTGTAACCATTACGAAATTAAGCTGAATGGGAGAGTTTCTCCTTTCTTCTTCACCATTCTCAAGTCTCTTATACTCTCCTAATCTCTGGTTACAAGAATCTCTCTCATACTCTCTCAAATCTCACTTAATCTCTCTTATTCTCCATTGCAGTTTCTTTAATTCTCACTTACTCTCTTCACTCTGTTCTCTTTCAATTCGACCACTCTCTGTTCTAAACAACACTCACACACCATAATCTGTCTATTCTCACATTTATGTATCAAAATCAAGCTTCTTACATCGCGATTCATCCTGGTTCTATTAGAATGACATGGAAACTTTTATATTCCCAAACAGGAAAACTGGGATCACCAGATTTGAAACTGGGATAGCTTCTTCATCCTAACTCCTATGAGATTTATTCAACTTCCTAGTGATTCTCCATTACTTTATGTATCAAAATCAAGCTTCTTACATCGTGATTCATCCTGGTTTGATTAGAATGACAAGGAAGCTGTCATATTCCCAAACAGGAAAACTGGGATCACCTGATTTGAAAGTGGGATAGCTTCTTCATCCTAACTCCTATGAGATTTATTCAACTTCCTAGTGATTCTCCATTACTTTATGTATCAAAATCAAGCTTCTTACATCACGATTCATCCTGGTTCTATTAGAATGACAAGGAAGCTGTCATATTCCCAAACAGGAAAACTGGGATCACCTGATTTGAAAGTGGGATAGCTTCTTCATCCTAACTCCTATGAGATTTATTCAACTTCCTAGTGATTCTCCATTACTTTATATATCAAAATCAAGCTTCTTACATCGCGATTCATCCTGGTTTGATTAGAATGACAAAGAAGCTGTCATATTCCCAAACAGGAAAATTGGGATCACCTGATTTGAAAGTGGGATAGCTTCTTCATCCTAACTCCTATGAGATTTATTCAACTTCCTAGTGATTCTCCATTACTTTATGTATCAAAATCAAGCTTCTTACATCGCGATTCATCCTGGTTTATTAGAATGACAAGGAAGCTGTCATATTCCCAAACAGGAAAACTGGGATCACCTGATTTGAAAGTGGGATAGCTTCTTCATCCTAACTCCTATGAGATTTATTCAACTTCCTAGTGATTCTCCATTACTTTATGTATCAAAATCAAGCTTCTTACATCGCGATTCATCCTGGTTTGATTAGAATGACAAAGAAGCTGTCATATTCCCAAACAGGAAAACTGGGATCACCTGATTTGAAAGTGGGATAGCTTCTTCATCCTAACTCCTATGAGATTTATTCAACTTCCTAGTGATTCTCCATTACTTTATGTATCAAAATCAAGCTTCTTACATCGCGATTCATCCTGGTTTGATTAGAATGACAAGGAAGCTGTCATATTCCCAAACAGGAAAACTGGGATCACCTGATTTGAAAGTGGGATAGCTTCTTCATCCTAACTCCTATGAGATTTATTCAACTTCCTAATGATTCTCCATTACTTTATGTATCAAAATCAAGCTTCTTACATCGCGATTCATCCTGGTTTGATTAGAATGACAAGGAAGCTGTCATATTCCCAAACAGGAAAACTGGGATCACCTGATTTGAAAGTGGGATAGCTTCTTCATCCTAACTCCTATGAGATTTATTCAACTTCCTAATGGTTCTCCACTACTTTATGTATCCAATCAAGCTTCTTACATCGCGATTCATCCTGGTTTGATTAGAATGACAAAGAAGCTGTCATATTCCCAAACAGGAAAACTGGGATCACCTGATTTGAAAGTGGGATAGCTTCTTCATCCTAACTCCTATGAGATTTATTCAACTTCCTAGTGATTCTCCATTACTTTATGTATCAAAATCAAGCTTCTTACATCGCGATTCATCCTGGTTTGATTAGAATGACAAGGAAGCTGTCATATTCCCAAACAGGAAAACTGGGATCACCTGATTTGAAAGTGGGATAGCTTCTTCATCCTAACTCCTATGAGATTTATTCAACTTCCTAGTGATTCTCCACTACTTTATGTATCCAATTCAAGCTTCTTACATCACGATTCATCCTGGTTTGATTAGAATGACAAAGAAGCTGTCATATTCCCAAACAGGAAAACTGGGATCACCTGATTTGAAAGTGGGATAGCTTCTTCATCCTAACTCCTATGAGATTTATTCAACTTCCTAGTGATTCTCCATTACTTTATGTATCAAAATCAAGCTTCTTACATCGCGATTCATCCTGGTTTGATTAGAATGACAAGGAAGCTGTCATATTCCCAAACAGGAAAACTGGGATCACCTGATTTGAAAGTGGGATAGCTTCTTCATCCTAACTCCTATGAGATTTATTCAACTTCCTAGTGATTCTCCATTACTTTATGTATCAAAATCAAGCTTCTTACATCGCGATTCATCCTGGTTTGATTAGAATGACAAGGAAGCTGTCATATTCCCAAACAGGAAAACTGGGATCACCTGATTTGAAAGTGGGATAGCTTCTTCATCCTAACTCCTATGAGATTTATTCAACTTCCTAATGATTCTCCACTACTTTATGTATCAAAATCAAGCTTCTTACATCGCGATTCATCCTGGTTTGATTAGAATGACAAAGAAGCTGTCATATTCCCAAACAGGAAAACTGGGATCACCTGATTTGAAAGTGGGATAGCTTCTTCATCCTAACTCCTATGAGATTTATTCAACTTCCTAGTGATTCTCCATTACTTTATGTATCAAAATCAAGCTTCTTACATCGCGATTCATCCTGGTTTGATTAGAATGACAAGGAAGCTGTCATATTCCCAAACAGAAAACTGGGATCACCTGATTTGAAAGTGGGATAGCTTCTTCATCCTAACTCCTATGAGATTTATTCAACTTCCTAGTGATTCTCCATTACTTTATGTATCAAAATCAAGCTTCTTACATCGCGATTCATCCTGGTTTGATTAGAATGACAAGGAAGCTGTCATATTCCCAAACAGGAAAACTGGGATCACCTGATTTGAAAGTGGGATAGCTTCTTCATCCTAACTCCTATGAGATTTATTCAACTTCCTAGTGATTCTCCACTACTTTATGTATCAAAATCAAGCTTCTTACATCGCGATTCATCCTGGTTTGATTAGAATGACAAAGAAGCTGTCATATTCCCAAACAGGAAAACTGGGATCACCTGATTTGAAAGTGGGATAGCTTCTTCATCCTAACTCCTATGAGATTTATTCAACTTCCTAGTGATTCTCCACTACTTTATGTATCAATCAAGCTTCTTACATCGCGATTCATCCTGGTTTGATTAGAATGACAAAGAAGCTGTCATATTCCCAAACAGGAAAACTGGGATCACCTGATTTGAAAGTGGGATAGCTTCTTCATCCTAACTCCTATGAGATTTATTCAACTTCCTAGTGATTCTCCATTACTTTATGTATCAAAATCAAGCTTCTTACATCGCGATTCATCCTGGTTTGATTAGAATGACAAAGAAGCTGTCATATTCCCAAACAGGAAAACTGGGATCACCTGATTTGAAAGTGGGATAGCTTCTTCATCCTAACTCCTATGAGATTTATTCAACTTCCTAGTGATTCTCCATTACTTTATGTATCAAAATCAAGCTTCTTACATCGCGATTCATCCTGGTTTGATTAGAATGACAAGGAAGCTGTCATATTCCCAAACAGGAAAACTGGGATCACCTGATTTGAAAGTGGGATAGCTTCTTCATCCTAACTCCTATGAGATTTATTCAACTTCCTAGTGATTCTCCATTACTTTATGTATCAAAATCAAGCTTCTTACATCGCGATTCATCCTGGTTTGATTAGAATGACAAAGAAGCTGTCATATTCCCAAACAGGAAAACTGGGATCACCTGATTTGAAAGTGGGATAGCTTCTTCATCCTAACTCCTATGAGATTTATTCAACTTCCTAGTGATTCTCCATTACTTTATGTATCAAAATCAAGCTTCTTACATCGCGATTCATCCTGGTTTGATTAGAATGACAAGGAAGCTGTCATATTCCCAAACATGAAACTGGGATCACCTGATTTGAAAGTGGGATAGCTTCTTCATCCTAACTCCTATGAGATTTATTCAACTTCCTAGTGATTCTCCATTACTTTATGTATCAAAATCAAGCTTCTTACATCGCGATTCATCCTGGTTTGATTAGAATGACAAGGAAGCTGTCATATTCCCAAACAGGAAAACTGGGATCACCTGATTTGAAAGTGGGATAGCTTCTTCATCCTAACTCCTATGAGATTTATTCAACTTCCTAGTGATTCTCCATTACTTTATGTATCAAAATCAAGCTTCTTACATCGCGATTCATCCTGTTTTGATTAGAATGACAAGGAAGCTGTCATATTCCCAAACAGGAAAACTGGGATCACCTGATTTGAAAGTGGGATAGCTTCTTCATCCTAACTCCTATGAGATTTATTCAACTTCCTAGTGATTCTCCATTACTTTATATATCAAAATCAAGCTTCTTACATCGCGATTCATCCTGGTTTGATTAGAATGACAAAGAAGCTGTCATATTCCCAAACAGGAAAACTGGGATCACCTGATTTGAAAGTGGGATAGCTTCTTCATCCTAACTCCTATGAGATTTATTCAACTTCCTAGTGATTCTCCATTACTTTATGTATCAAAATCAAGCTTCTTACATCGCGATTCATCCTGGTTTGATTAGAATGACAAGGAAGCTGTCATATTCCCAAACAGGAAAACTGGGATCACCTGATTTGAAAGTGGGATAGCTTCTTCATCCTAACTCCTATGAGATTTATTCAACTTCCTAGTGATTCTCCATTACTTTATGTATCAAAATCAAGCTTCTTACATCGCGATTCATCCTGGTTTGATTAGAATGACAAGGAAGCTGTCATATTCCCAAACAGGAAAACTGGGATCACCTGATTTGAAAGTGGGATAGCTTCTTCATCCTAACTCCTATGAGATTTATTCAACTTCCTAGTGATTCTCCATTACTTTATGTATCAAAATCAAGCTTCTTACATCGCGATTCATCCTGGTTTGATTAGAATGACAAGGAAGCTGTCATATTCCCAAACAGGAAAACTGGGATCACCTGATTTGAAAGTGGGATAGCTTCTTCATCCTAACTCCTATGAGATTTATTCAACTTCCTAGTGATTCTCCATTACTTTATATCAAAATCAAGCTTCTTACATCGCGATTCATCCTGGTTTGATTAGAATGACAAAGAAGCTGTCATATTCCCAAACAGGAAAACTGGGATCACCTGATTTGAAAGTGGGATAGCTTCTTCATCCTAACTCCTATGAGATTTATTCAACTTCCTAGTGATTCTCCATTACTTTATGTATCAAAATCAAGCTTCTTACATCGCGATTCATCCTGGTTTGATTAGAATGACAAGGAAGCTGTCATATTCCCAAACAGGAAAACTGGGATCACCTGATTTGAAAGTGGGATAGCTTCTTCATCCTAACTCCTATGAGATTTATTCAACTTCCTAGTGATTCTCCATTACTTTATGTATCAAAATCAAGCTTCTTACATCGCGATTCATCCTGGTTTGATTAGAATGACAAGGAAGCTGTCATATTCCCAAACAGGAAAACTGGGATCACCTGATTTGAAAGTGGGATAGCTTCTTCATCCTAACTCCTATGAGATTTATTCAACTTCCTAGTGATTCTCCATTACTTTATGTATCAAAATCAAGCTTCTTACATCGCGATTCATCCTGGCTTTATTAGAATGACAAGGAAGCTGTCATATTCCCAAACAGGAAAACTGGGATCACCTGATTTGAAAGTGGGATAGCTTCTTCATCCTAACTCCTATGAGATTTATTCAACTTCCTAGTGATTCTCCATTACTTTATATATCAAAATCAAGCTTCTTACATCGCGATTCATCCTGGTTTGATTAGAATGACAAAGAAGCTGTCATATTCCCAAACAGGAAAACTGGGATCACCTGATTTGAAAGTGGGATAGCTTCTTCATCCTAACTCCTATGAGATTTATTCAACTTCCTAGTGATTCTCCATTACTTTATGTATCAAAATCAAGCTTCTTACATCGCGATTCATCCTGGTTTGATTAGAATGACAAGGAAGCTGTCATATTCCCAAACAGGAAAACTGGGATCACCTGATTTGAAAGTGGGATAGCTTCTTCATCCTAACTCCTATGAGATTTATTCAACTTCCTAGTGATTCTCCATTACTTTATGTATCAAAATCAAGCTTCTTACATCGCGATTCATCCTGGTTTGATTAGAATGACAAAGAAGCTGTCATATTCCCAAACAGGAAAACTGGGATCACCTGATTTGAAAGTGGGATAGCTTCTTCATCCTAACTCCTATGAGATTTATTCAACTTCCTAGTGATTCTCCATTACTTTATGTATCAAAATCAAGCTTCTTACATCGCGATTCATCCTGGTTTGATTAGAATGACAAGGAAGCTGTCATATTCCCAAACAGGAAAACTGGGATCACCTGATTTGAAAGTGGGATAGCTTCTTCATCCTAACTCCTATGAGATTTATTCAACTTCCTAGTGATTCTCCACTACTTTATGTATCAAAATCAAGCTTCTTACATCGCGATTCATCCTGGTTTGATTAGAATGACAAAGAAGCTGTCATATTCCCAAACAGGAAAACTGGGATCACCTGATTTGAAAGTGGGATAGCTTCTTCATCCTAACTCCTATGAGATTTATTCAACTTCCTAGTGATTCTCCATTACTTTATGTATCAAAATCAAGCTTCTTACATCGCGATTCATCCTGTTTTGATTAGAATGACAAGGAAGCTGTCATATTCCCAAACAGAAAAACTGGGATCACCTGATTTGAAAGTGGGATAGCTTCTTCATCCTAACTCCTATGAGATTTATTCAACTTCCTAGTGATTCTCCATTACTTTATGTATCAAAATCAAGCTTCTTACATCGCGATTCATCCTGGTTTGATTAGAATGACAAGGAAGCTGTCATATTCCCAAACAGGAAAACTGGGATCACCTGATTTGAAAGTGGGATAGCTTCTTCATCCTAACTCCTATGAGATTTATTCAACTTCCTAGTGATTCTCCACTACTTTATGTATCAAAATCAAGCTTCTTACATCGCGATTCATCCTGGTTTGATTAGAATGACAAAGAAGCTGTCATATTCCCAAACAGGAAAACTGGGATCACCTGATTTGAAAGTGGGATAGCTTCTTCATCCTAACTCCTATGAGATTTATTCAACTTCCTAATGGTTCTCCACTACTTTATGTATCCAAATCAAGCTTCTTACATCGCGATTCATCCTGGTTTGATTAGAATGACAAAGAAGCTGTCATATTCCCAAACAGGAAAATTGGGATCACCTGATTTGAAAGTGGGATAGCTTCTTCATCCTAACTCCTATGAGATTTATTCAACTTCCTAGTGATTCTCCATTACTTTATATATCAAAATCAAGCTTCTTACATCGCGATTCATCCTGGTTTGATTAGAATGACAAAGAAGCTTTCATATTCCCAAACAGGAAAATTGGGATCACCTGATTTGAAAGTGGGATAGCTTCTTCATCCTAACTCCTATGAGATTTATTCAACTTCCTAGTGATTCTCCATTACTTTATGTATCAAAATCAAGCTTCTTACATCGCGATTCATCCTGTTTTGATTAGAATGACAAGGAAGCTGTCATATTCCCAAACAGGAAAACTGGGATCACCTGATTTGAAAGTGGGATAGCTTCTTCATCCTAACTCCTATGAGATTTATTCAACTTCCTAGTGATTCTCCATTACTTTATATATCAAAATCAAGCTTCTTACATCGCGATTCATCCTGGTTTGATTAGAATGACAAAGAAGCTGTCATATTCCCAAACAGGAAAACTGGGATCACCTGATTTGAAAGTGGGATAGCTTCTTCATCCTAACTCCTATGAGATTTATTCAACTTCCTAGTGATTCTCCATTACTTTATGTATCAAAATCAAGCTTCTTACATCGCGATTCATCCTGTTTTGATTAGAATGACAAGGAAGCTGTCATATTCCCAAACAGGAAACTGGGATCACCTGATTTGAAAGTGGGATAGCTTCTTCATCCTAACTCCTATGAGATTTATTCAACTTCCTAGTGATTCTCCATTACTTTATGTATCAAAATCAAGCTTCTTACATCGTGATTCATCCTGGTTTGATTAGAATGACAAGGAAGCTGTCATATTCCCAAACAGGAAAACTGGGATCACCTGATTTGAAAGTGGGATAGCTTCTTCATCCTAACTCCTATGAGATTTATTCAACTTCCTAGTGATTCTCCATTACTTTATGTATCAAAATCAAGCTTCTTACATCGCGATTCATCCTGTTTTGATTAGAATGACAAGGAAGCTGTCATATTCCCAAACAGGAAAACTGGGATCACCTGATTTGAAAGTGGGATAGCTTCTTCATCCTAACTCCTATGAGATTTATTCAACTTCCTAGTGATTCTCCATTACTTTATATATCAAAATCAAGCTTCTTACATCGCGATTCATCCTGGTTTGATTAGAATGACAAAGAAGCTGTCATATTCCCAAACAGGAAAACTGGGATCACCTGATTTGAAAGTGGGATAGCTTCTTCATCCTAACTCCTATGAAATTTATTCAACTTCCTAGTGATTCTCCATTACTATATGTATCAAAATCAAGCTTCTTACATCGCGATTCATCCTGTTTTGATTAGAATGACAAGGAAGCTGTCATATTCCCAAACAGGAAAACTGGGATCACCTGATTTGAAAGTGGGATAGCTTCTTCATCCTAACTCCTATGAGATTTATTCAACTTCCTAGTGATTCTCCATTACTTTATGTATCAAAATCAAGCTTCTTACATCGTGATTCATCCTGGTTTGATTAGAATGACAAGGAAGCTGTCATATTCCCAAACAGGAAAACTGGGATCACCTGATTTGAAAGTGAGATAGCTTCTTCATCCTAACTCCTATGAGATTTATTCAACTTCCTAGTGATTCTCCATTACTTTATGTATCAAAATCAAGCTTCTTACATCACGATTCATCCTGGTTTTATTAGAATGACAAGGAAACTGTTATATTCCCAAACAGGAAAACAGGGATCACCAGATTTGAAAGTGGGATAGCTTCTTCATCCTAACTCCTATGAGATTTATTCAACTTCCTAGTGATTCTTTATTACTTTATATATCAAAATCAAGCTTCTTACATCGCGATTAATCCTGGTTTGATATGATCATGGAAAGCACCAAGGACTGGAAGCATTAACCTGAACCTGAAGAGCTTGTAGCTGAGGATGCAACCTTGAAGAACATTTGGAAACAAGAAGAATACATTAGTCTTGGCCGAAGCTTGATCATCCAAGACACCTTAACCATCATTCAAGCTACTCCACCTTCAAGCTGATCATCATCTAGGCAAGTAGCTTGTGTGTGCTCTTTTCCTAACCTTTGGTTTTGTCCCACTGGGTTTTCCAAAGGAAGGTTTTTAACGAGGCCACAAGTCTACTTCTCCTATCTCCTAGATGATTGATCTTGGTCTGTCCACATGAAGACCTTATCTTATATTTTAAGCTATGCTTATATGTTATTTAGTTTTCGAAACTCTTTTAAAATTTGAATAAGTCTTAGTCTTGTTTTTAGATTACCAAGGGAGCCTGTTCCCTTTAATGAATTCGAGAAGTGGAGCCTGTTCCAGCCTTCTCTATATAAGCTTGTAGCCATCTTCTTTTATCATTAAGCAATCTTTTATCAAAAACCCTTTTCTCTCTTCTCTCTTGTCTTGGACGAGTTGAAGTGTGTCTGGTGTGTAATATCCAGTCTGTTGGTGTGTAATATCCAACGCCCAAGGGCTTTAGAGAGGTGTGTCATATCCGATCTAAGCCTAGGAGTATCAAGAAGCATTTCCGCAGCCTCTTGTGTCACCATTCGATCCACATACCTTGAGAAGCTTGAGTCTTTTGATTCGTTTCTGCAAGGATTATCCCATCTGTTCCAGAGCATCATCCTAGGATCTCATCAAGTGGTATCAGAGCAACTCTGGAAGGGAAGTGTTTGATTTTTCTCTCTGATTTTCGATTTGATCTCTTCATATTCTGTTGAGATTTTGATCGATTTGTGTTTCTATTGTTGAAATCTGTTAGATCTAAGTGTTTTTGATCACGAATCTGGTGAATTCTCTTCATATACTCTTTGATTTCGTGTTGATCTGTGTTCCTTGTGAAGAAATCTATCAAATTTGGGTTAATTAGATCTTGTTTTGGGTATTAGACTGTTCGGATCCTTGTTTATCAAGTTATCCGATTGCTTGATCTGAATCTGTTTGTTGATTGCAGTCGATCTGTTCTTATTGTTTTAGATCTGTTCTTGCTTGATCTAAATCTCATCATCTGTTATCATATCATATCTGATCGTGTGTTGATTGATATTTTGAAACCTAATCCGTGTAGTGCAAGTTTGATTGATTTCGTTTTGATATTTTTGTTTTGAAAAATCTGTGCTTGAATCTGAAATCGAAATCTATCTCTCCATTTTTTTTGTTCTAGTTTCGAAATCAATCTGATCTGATAGGCTTAAGATTTCAATTCTGTCTGATTAGTTTTGATCTCTTTTAAATCATTGGTTGAGTTTGAATTTGTTCTGAGAATTGTCTAAAGTTTTAAGCTTCAATTTGAATCTCTGATTTTGCAAATTGTTTTTTTGTTTTCTCTGTAGAACTATTTACTGGCTTAGTCTTTCTCTTGTCTCAGGTACCATGGCAGGAGATCAAAAAGGAGAACTCAGCAAGAAAGAAAAGCTTTTTCTTGAAGAATTCACAGCCAGTATGGATAAAGCCTGCAAAGATCAATTGAGAAAATTCAGACAAGACATACAGCAGCAAAGGAAAGGCAGATCATCCAGAGATGAGTACAAGAAAAAGGAGTTTGATCAGATGGACAGAAACTGGAAGCATGCTGGATTGAAATATCAAATTCCTTCTTTTCATGGCAAGGCTGATCCTGAAGCTTATGTGAAGTGGGAAAAGAAGATTGAGTTGATTTTCAGTAGTCAACACTATGCTGAAAAAAAGAAGATTCAAATGGCTACTGCTGAGTTTTGTGGTCATGCTTTAAGATGGTGGAATCAGTTGATAAAGTGCAGAAGACTTGATGGAAAAGAACCAGTGGAAACATGGCTTAAGCTGAGGGCTTTGATGCGTAGAGAGTACGTTCCAAGACAGTACCACAAGGAAGTTATTCAAAAGCAGCCTGAGACAAAGCTATGTTCTTCATTATCAGTTCAGAAACAACCAGACAGCAAGAGATCAAGTCCATCTAGTAACCTGGTTTCATCAAGCAAAACATCAACCCATTCCTTTGAAGATAGCATAAGGAAGGCAATTTCACAAGCGTTTAGGGATGTGGAGAAACAACTTAAACAGTCCAAGACTATATCTCCATCCTTAGAAGTACAGAACCAAGCGCTTTCCTCAACTGTCTCAGAACTCAAAGATGCAGAACCAGACTCAGTTGCACAATCAGACTTGGCTGCACTAGTTCAAGAAGATCAAACCGAGATTCCAACAATCACCATTCAGAAAGATGATCAACCCATCAAGGACGACCTGATTCTCTTCAAACGGGATGTAATAGAAGAAGAGGCACCCATGGCATCAAAATCAGACAGTGGAGTAGAGCATCTATTTGTCACTGATTCAAACGGTTTCCAAAGAACATTCTTGGGTACTTTTCTCATCAGTCCTTTTGTGTGGAACAAGACCAGAGCAGTAGAGCTTTCAAGACACGAACTGGGCATGGAACATGTTGTATTTGAGCCTGGAGGAGAGTTGTGGAATCACAGGAACAATCCCATAGTGATTGAGAAGAAATCGGCAGCAACAACAATTGATTTTGGTGATCTTTTACCCTCTGAAGCTAAAGGGATGCACGTCTCAGCTCAGCAAGAGTTTCACTACGAAACCAATTGGAGAATGTTACACACTCTTTCCTGGATCCAACAAACCAGAAAACGCAGCAAATGGCCTCCTGATCATCAAGATATTATCAATTCCGCAAAACATATCGGTTTAGCCAAATTCTGTGAGCTGCTTATATCAGATTGGGGTGGAAGGATACAGTTCTACTTGTGGAAACTTGGAGCATATGCCAGCATACTTATCATCCTTGGAGAGTGCTCTGCACGTGGTAGAACCAGTTGGGGTAATAAAGAGTTGGAAGCTGATCAAAATGCCTTGCTTCTTGATCATGTTAAGGTGTGGAAGCCACCAGATTTGCAAAAGCTTCTATACCATTTCAGAGATTGTCAAACCAAGAGTGGAGATGGAGATTTCACTAGATTAAATGGTGAAGTGATTACTGGAATAGGAGGAGAACTCATGTTTTCTTCTCAAATCAAGGAGAAACCACCAGATGGACTCAGTCTACATCAATCTCCAAATAAACCAACCCGAGGTAATTATCTAGATTCAAAGAAACGCATGAAACCTGATTTGCTTTCTATTGGTACAGGTCAAACAGTTTTGAGTGCTATACTTTTCGAAAGGAGAGGCTATAGTAATGATCAGAGTATCAAGAATGGATCCTTGGCAAAGTTGGAGATGCAACAATCAAATCTTGGAAGCTGTCTAGCCGCCAACTCTGACATAGGAGCAGTCCGAGGATCATATCTCAGCAACCAGAAGGAATTAAGCAACAAACTCAACTGCAATGGAAACTACACTCATCAGGGTCTCACGTCGAACTGGAATCATGTCCAAAGCTTCTCAAATGAAAGAGTTATGGGTTCTACAAGACGGGTGATTCTGTGTTTGCTTTGTCTGAACTTTTCTGAGTGTAGAACATCTCAATCCTATCTATGGCGACCAGGTGAGCATGCTAAGGTAACTAATCATGTTTTCAAGAGTTCTTTTATTGATTACACAGATATGATGCACTTGTTTTTGCCAAAAGAGTCATGTGCAGATTATATGGAAGCTTTGAAGAATGCAAAGAGAAAGAACAAGCGTGAGGAAGACAAACGTTTCAAGCCGCCTGATCTAAGCCAGGAGAGACATCATGACGTCACTTGCTTCATCCTCATCAAAGAAGCACCTCCAGATGCAGCATACAAGCCAAAACCGATAAAATACAACTTTGGGATAATACTCTTACTCTATGATGTTTTTGCTTGTGTTCACTTATCTTGTTTCAATGTATCAGGTTTAAGTAATGCCTCAGGAGTAAGGAGAGCCAAATGGATCAGTCCCTTCTATATAATAGAACCAGTCAGCGACAATGCCTATCAAAGAGGCTTGCAAGGTAAGTGTAATCTGATTATAAACTCTGATGTTACTGACTTGGTCCCTTCTATTGCAGGTAACACAGATTTGAGGACAAATCTTTTTGAAGTGGGAGGGGATGATATGATCATGGAAAGCACCAAGGACTGGAAGCATGAACCTGAACCTGAAGAGCTTGTAGCTGAGGATGCAACCTTGAAGAACATTTGGAAACAAGAAGAATACATTAGTCTTGGCCGAAGCTTGATCATCCAAGACACCTTAACCATCATTCAAGCTACTCCACCTTCAAGCTGATCATCATCTAGGCAAGTAGCTTGTGTGTGCTCTTTTCCTAACCTTTGGTTTTGTCCCACTGGGTTTTCCAAAGGAAGGTTTTTAACGAGGCCACAAGTCTACTTCTCCTATCTCCTAGATGATTGATCTTGGTCTGTCCACATGAAGACCTTATCTTATATTTTAAGCTATGCTTATATGTTATTTAGTTTTCGAAACTCTTTTAAAATTTGAATAAGTCTTAGTCTTGTTTTTAGATTACCAAGGGAGCCTGTTCCCTTTAATGAATTCGAGAAGTGGAGCCTGTTCCAGCCTTCTCTATATAAGCTTGTAGCCATCTTCTTTTATCATTAAGCAATCTTTTATCAAAAACCCTTTTCTCTCTTCTCTCTTGTCTTGGACGAGTTGAAGTGTGTCTGGTGTGTAATATCCAGTCTGTTGGTGTGTAATATCCAACGCCCAAGGGCTTTAGAGAGGTGTGTCATATCTGATCTAAGCCTAGGAGTATCAAGAAGCATTTCCGCAGCCTCTTGTGTCACCATTCGATCCACATACCTTGAGAAGCTTGAGTCTTTTGATTCGTTTCTGCAAGGATTATCCCATCTGTTCCAGAGCATCATCCTAGGATCTCATCATGGTTTGATTAGAATGACAAAGAAGCTGTCATATTCCCAAACAGGAAAATTGGGATCACCTGATTTGAAAGTGGGACAGCTTCTTCATCCTAACTCCTATGAGATTTATTCAACTTCCTAGTGATTCTCCATTACTTTATGTATCAAAATCAAGCTTCTTACATCGCGATTCATCCTGGTTCTATTAGAATGACATGGAAACTTTTATATTCCCAAACAGGAAAACTGGGATCACCAGATTTGAAACTGGGATAGCTTCTTCATCCTAACTCCTATGAGATTTATTCAACTTCCTAGTGATTCTCCATTACTTTATGTATCAAAATCAAGCTTCTTACATCGTGATTCATCCTGGTTTGATTAGAATGACAAGGAAGCTGTTATATTCCCAAACAGGAAAACTGGGATCACCTGATTTGAAAGTGGGATAGCTTCTTCATCCTAACTCCTATGAGATTTATTCAACTTCCTAGTGATTCTCCATTACTTTATGTATCAAAATCAAGCTTCTTACATCACGATTCATCCTGGTTCTATTAGAATGACAAGGAAACTGTTATATTCCCAAACAGGAAAACTGGGATCACCAGATTTGAAAGTGGGATAGCTTCTTCATCCTAACTCCTATGAGCTTTATTCAACTTCCTAGTGATTCTCCATTACTTTATATATCAAAATCAAGCTTCTTACATCGCGATTAATCCTGGTTTGATTAGAATGACAAAGAAGCTGTCATATTCCCAAACAGGAAAATTGGGATCACCTGATTTGAAAGTGGGACAGCTTCTTCATCCTAACTCCTATGAGATTTATTCAACTTCCTAGTGATTCTCCATTACTTTATGTATCAAAATCAAGCTTCTTACATCGCGATTCATCCTGGTTCTATTAGAATGACAAGGAAGCTGTTATTTTCCCAAACAGGAAAACTGGGATCACCTGATTTGAAAGTGGGATAGCTTCTTCATCCTAACTCCTATGAGATTTATTCAACTTCCTAGTGATTCTCCATTACTTTATGTATCAAAATCAAGCTTCTTACATCGCGATTCTATACACTTTTGTGTATTAGAGCATGATTCAACTAATCCAGGATAATCAGATGAAAAGATTAAAGAGATTAAGAGATTTTAGTGAGAGAATAGAGAGAGACTCAAAACTCCATTAGATTGATTAATGAGAGAGTTTACAACACATATAGATTAGGGATACATCAATTCGTCCAGGTTCACTCTAGCTAGGATAGAAAGCATGTGTAGTCAAAGATGCTTGATTTAAACTAGCCAATAAGGTTCCTCACATGCTTGGGCATCTTGCTTTAGCTTTCCAGCTGGTGCCAGCCTGTCTAAAGCTCTCTAGCCTTGACCAGACCTTATCCAAACTCCTCCTTGCTTATTCAGACTCATCCTGGCGTGATTCACTCTTCACATAGATGCAAGGTAACTTCCCAAGTCTTTTAACTCAGTTACCACAGTAACAATAAAGTTACTGTGGTAAATCTCCAAGTTACTGCCTGCTCCAAATCCCTTCCTCTATCCATGTATCCACTCTCCATCTCCTCATCTCAACACTCCCCCTCAAGCTTGACCATGTAGAACAAGTCAAGCTTGGAAACCATGAAGACCTCCCTCATTAAAAACCTCACCAAGGAAAACCCAATGGGATAAAACCTTGATGAGGGAAAAAGAGTGGAGACTCCATGGTTAAGGGGCTCAGCTCCTAGGAGTAAGATCAATGAGTCCAAGTCTTGATAGTATGGACTCCATTGTCTTTACTCTCGCTGCCTTAGTAAACACATCTGCAAGCTGATCTTCACTTCTTGTATAACATGGCAATATCACTCCAAGTATAATCATCTGCCTCACCTTGTGACAATCAACTTCTATATGCTTCGTCCTCTCATGAAAGACTGAGTTAGAAGCAATGTGGATAGCTGCTTGATTGTCACAATGCATTGTCATAGGAGTACTCTGCTCAATCTCCAAATGCTTCAAGATCCCCTTGATCCACACCAACTCGTTTGTCAGCTTCAACATGGCTCTATACTCAGCTTCAGCACTTGAACAGGAGATAACCTTCTGCTTCTTACTCTTCCAAGTGACCAAGTTCCCTCCAATGAATGTACAATACCCAGTAGTTGATCTCCTGTCCACTCTATCTCCTGCCCAATCAGCATCACAATATCCAACCACTTCTGTACTGCCATTACAACCCATCCAAACTCCTTGACCAGACGTGCCACTCAAATACCTCAGTATCCTATCAACCATCTTCCAATGATGAACCTTTGGTGCCTGCATATGCTGGCTCACTTGATTCACTGCAAAGCATATATCAGGTCTTGTAATCGTCAAGTAGATCAGCTTTCCAACCATCCTCCTATACAGCTTAGCATCCTCAAACAACTGGTTCTCTTCAACCTCCCCCTCACGCAAGACCTTATATCCCTCCTCAAGAGGTGTCTTAGCTATCTTTCCTCCAAGCACATCAGCTTCCTTTAGCATATCCATTGCATACTTCCTTTGAGACATGAACAAACCCTCCTTTGATCTGCATATCTCAATCCCCAAGAAATACTTCATCTCTCCCAAGTCTTTGATATCAAATACTGACCTGAGAAACTCTTTAGTGGCTTTAATCCCAGCCTTATCACTCCCTGTGATAATCAAATCATCCACATACACTAGAATCACAATGATCCCTGATGGCCCGACCAGTGTGAAGAGTGTGTGATCTAGTTCAGACTTCCTGAACCCTCTCCCATTGAGTGTTGTACTCAGCTTCCTGTACCAGGCTCTAGGAGACTGCTTCAACCCATATATAGCTTTCTTCAATCTCAAAACATTTCCTGGCTTTACTAGATGCTCAAGACCAGGAGGAGGAAGCATATATACCTCATCTTCTAGCTCACCTTGCAGGAAAGCATTCTTCACATCCATCTGCCACAAATCCCACTCCAAGTTTGTTGCAATGGATAACACAATTCGAATTGTGTGAAGCTTGGCCACTGGTGCAAAAGTATCAATGTAATCTTCTCCATAAGTCTGTGTAAATCCTCTTGCAACCAGCCTGGTCTTGTGCCTATCTATCTCCCCATTTGCAAGATATTTAATGGTGAAGATCCATCTGCTTGAAACTGCCTTCTTCCCTCTAGGTAATTCACTCTCATACCAAGTGTCATTCCTGATCATTGCATCCCTTTCATCTCCTACTGAATCTCTCCAAACCTTGTGCTTCATAGCTTCTTCATAAGATCTTGGTATCTCATTCTCATCCAAGTTACACATAAACACCATGTGCTCTTCTGGAAACTCAGCAAAGGAACACATGGCTTGAGAGGGATGCTCCACAGCCTGGGCATTGTAGTACACTCTCGTGTTTACCCAGTTGGAAGGATCCCTCCTTATCCTTGTGCTCCTCCGCAAGGTCTCAACCTGTTCTTCAGCCTGAACATTCTCTTGTGCTTCCTCTCTTAAACCAGTAGGTTCTCCCTGCTCATTTCCAGCAGGTTCTCCCTGCTCATTTCCACCTGACTGAGCTCCACTCTCTACTTCCTGTGTCTCCTCCTGATCATGCTGACCTGAATCCTCTTGGTTATGCTCCTGCTCCCCTGATTCAGATCCATTCCCCCTCTCATGATCAAGAGGAGTTGTTCCTCCAGCTTCTCCAGCTTGATTAGTAGGTCCTGTTCTTCCTGGTTCCTGATCTTGGGATAATCCTATCCCTAGCCTCTCCAACAACACCCTCAATGTTGTTGCCTTCTCTGATGGAGCTCGGGACAGATCCTCTAGGTCTTCCCATTTCTTCTCCTCATAATACCCTTTAGACTCAACAAACTTCACTTCTCTAGATACCATAACCCTCCTAGTTATTGGATCATAACATTTGTAGCCTTTCTGAGTGATTGAGTACCCAATGAACATAGCTTTAGTACTCTTTGCTTCTAGCTTGTTCCTTCTTTCTCCGGGACTCATCACATAACATAAGCACCCAAAGACTCTCAAATGATCAATGTGTGGCTTGGTCTTGTTCAATACTTCAAAGGGAGACAGTTTCTTCAAGACACGGGTTGGCACTCTATTGATGAGATAGCAAGCAGTCTGAACAGCATCACTCCAAAACCTCTTAGGGACATTCATGTGGAACATGATTGATCTCGCAACCTCCATCAAATGTCTGTTCTTCCTCTCTGCCACCCCATTTTGTTGTGGTGTGTAAGGACAGCTAGTTTGTTGCACAATCCCATGCTTTGCAAGATGACTCTTGAAAGCATTACTAGTGTATTCTCCTCCATTATCAGACCTCAGAATCTTCACAGTGGCATTGTACTGATTAGTAACATATGCTTGGAAGTTCATGAAGGCTTCTAGGACTCTGTCTTTGGAGGGAATCATGGTGATCCATGTGTACTTTGACTTCTCATCAATGAAAGTCACAAAGTACTTATGGCTGTCTCTAGACATGCAGGGAGCTGTCCACACGTCTGAATGCACCAGATCAAAGCAATTCTCATATCTGGTTTCTGATGTTGGGAAGACAGTCCTACAGTGCTTTCCAAGTATACACGCTTCACACTCCAAGTGATTGAACGCCATACTTGGTAGAATCAGTTCAATTGCCTTGGCATGAGGATGTCCCAGCCTTGCATGCCATGTGAGATTATCACACCTATCCGTTGTGCTGCTTAAACACACAGACTCCACAGGACTAGGCGCCTCAGTTGTTTGGAGATGATAGAGCTGATGCTTGCTGTCTCCTCTGCCAATAACCCTTCCAGTCTTCAAATCCTGGAACTCAACTTCATTTGGTCTGAAAACCACTTGACAATCCAGATCAACTGTAGCCTTCTTAACTGAGATTAGATTGGATGTAAACTGAGGTAGGTAGAAGGCAGTAGAGTTCTTCTCAAACAGCTTGAGGTTTCCCACTCCTTCTATTGGGATCCTGGTACCATTGGCTATCATGACACTCCCTGTTGCTGCTTTAACCTCACTGATTAGTCTCTTGTCACTGATCATGTGGTGTGTTGCTCCAGAGTCAATGATGATGGGTTTAGATGTGGATGCTTTGGCAGGAGCACCCAGACTCCGGGTCGTAGCCAAAGCATACACATGCTTAACCAACTCATCCCATTCCTTCTTTGTCACACACTCATCTGCCCTCTTGGTATCCATTCCTCTCATATCCGCACTGTCTCCTACTGTTTCTCCCATGTAAGCTGAGTATGAACACTCTCCTATAACCATCTGCTGAAGTACATCCTTGATTCTCTTCAAGATTACACTCATCCTGCCACTTAAGTGCTCAGACTCGCTATCCTTTCTCCATACCCTTCTCTTCATTAACCACTCCTTAGAAAGTTTTCTCAACCTTCCCCTCTTACAGCTTGTACCTCCCTTCCATCTTTCTGGCTTCCTGTTCATTTCCCACACATCACAAGTATATTTAACAAGCTCACATACCTCTTCCATAAGGAAGCTGAAGATCACATCTTGCTTCCTCCTTTCTTGACTACATCTCGGATTTGATGTGTGTGTCTTCACCACATCTAGCTCTGACCACACTTCTCTCAGCCTTCCCACAAGCTGATAACACTCATCCTTTCCTTGTCTCAAGCCGCGGATCACCCCTCTGTCCTCAATGACTCTCACAAGCTTGGACTTGCCTAAAGTTGCTTCAATCTCACTCTTTGTAGTGTTTCCTTGAACAACTTCATTTCCCAGCTTCAGACCTCTTGTCTGACCTTCTTCAGTAGCCATTTCCATGAAAGGTTTCCCCTTTCCATGACTACTCCATAACCCACAGCTTTCCAAAGCTCTTTTAGCCCACCTTGACCACTCGCCAAGCCTCTCCTCTTCAGTCTTCACAGTTGACTCAGGTCTGTGCTCCATTTCCATGTTGAGATGATTTGGATTCACCAGAACCTCTCACGCCACCAAGATAATGAAACCCAGGAGTTAAGAACACCAAGAACACTCAAGAACACTCAATAACTTTAAGGAAAAAGGAATCACACTCTCCCACTTTGCGCAACCTGGCTCTGATACCATATACACTTTTGTGTATTAGAGCATGATTCAACTAATCCAGGATAATCAGATGAAAAGATTAAAGAGATTAAGAGATTTTAGTGAGAGAATAGAGAGAGACTCAAAACTCCATTAGATTGATTAATGAGAGAGTTTACAACACATATAGATTAGGGATACATCAATTCGTCCAGGTTCACTCTAGCTAGGATAGAAAGCATGTGTAGTCAAAGATGCTTGATTTAAACTAGCCAATAAGGTTCCTCACATGCTTGGGCATCTTGCTTTAGCTTTCCAGCTGGTGCCAGCCTGTCTAAAGCTCTCTAGCCTTGACCAGACCTTATCCAAACTCCTCCTTGCTTATTCAGACTCATCCTGGCGTGATTCACTCTTCACATAGATGCAAGGTAACTTCCCAAGTCTTTTAACTCAGTTACCACAGTAACAATAAAGTTACTGTGGTAAATCTCCAAGTTACTGCCTGCTCCAAATCCCTTCCTCTATCCATGTATCCACTCTCCATCTCCTCATCTCAACAGATTCATCCTGGTTTGATTAGAATGACAAAGAAGCTGTCATATTCCCAAACAGGAAAACTGGGATCACCTGATTTGAAAGTGGGATAGCTTCTTCATCCTAACTCCTATGAGATTTATTCAACTTTCTAGTGATTCTCCATTACTTTATGTATCAAAATCAAGCTTCTTACATCGCGATTCATCCTGGTTCTATTAGAATGACTAGGAAGCTGTTATATTCCCAAACAGGAAAACTGGGATCACCTGATTTGAAAGTGGGATAGCTTCTTCATCCTAACTCCTATGAGATTTATTCAACTTCCTAGTGATTCTCCATTACTTTATATATCAAAATCAAGCTTCTTACATCGCGACTAATCCTGGTTTGATTAGAATGACAAAGAAGCTGTCATATTCCCAAACAGGAAAATTGGGATCACCTGATTTGAAAGTGGGACAGCTTCTTCATCCTAACTCCTATGAGATTTATTCAACTTCCTAGTGATTCTCCATTACTTTATGTATCAAAATCAAGCTTCTTACATCGCGATTCATCCTGGTTCTATTAGAATGACAAGGAAGCTGTTATATTCCCAAACAGGAAAACTGGGATCACCTGATTTGAAAGTGGGATAGCTTCTTCATCCTAACTCCTATGAGATTTATTCAACTTCCTAGTGATTCTCCATTACTTTATGTATCAAAATCAAGCTTCTTACATCGCGATTCATCCTGGTTTGATTAGTATGACAAAGAAGCTGTCATATTCCCAAACAGGAAAACTAGGATCACCTGATTTGAAAGTGGGATAGCTTCTTCATCCTAACTCCTATGAGATTTATTCAACTTTCTAGTGATTCTCCATTACTTTATGTATCAAAATCAAGCTTCTTACATCGCGATTCATCCTGGTTCTATTAGAATGACTAGGAAGCTGTTATATTCCCAAACAGGAAAACTGGGATCACCTGATTTGAAAGTGGGATAGCTTCTTCATCCTAACTCCTATGAGATTTATTCAACTTTCTAGTGATTCTCCATTATTTTATGTATCAAAATCAAGCTTCTTACATCATGATTCATCCTGGTTCTATTAGAATGACAAGGAAACTGTTATATTCCCAAACAGGAAAACTGGGATCACCTGATTTGAAAGTGGGATAGCTTCTTCATCCTAACTCCTATTATGAGAATAAGAGATCCTTAGAGTAATCAGAATAAAGAGAGTGTTTAAGGAGTGATTAAGAGAAGTTTGTGAAAGATTAAGTAACTAGGGTGAATCGTTTAGAGTCTAAGAGAGAACCATAGTGTCTAAGAGATTAGAGAGACTCAAACTGCATGATCTTAGTAATGAGTGAGGTTACATATTTATATGGGGAGCACAAGGGTTTACAAGAGTCGAAATGGGCACTATTGAAGCATGTAGAGTCAAGGGCTGCTTTACGGATGATTGGATGGAGAGGCTCACACGCTTTGCCTCTTTACAGCCTGTTCCAGCCTGGCACGCTCTTCCCTTATCCTTTCAACGGTCTGATCCCTTCTCCCTAAGCTCCCAAGTAACTTCTCCTTAGTTACCGTGTTACTTGGCTGATGCAAGGTAAGTCTTGGTCGATGCTGGATGGTACGGACTGTACGGCTTGTACGGCCTTGTACGGACGTCCGTACCATGCTCTCCCTAAACTCCCTTAAGCTTCCTCATCTCCTTTCCTCTTCAACTCCTTAGCTCTTCATACATATATTCAGCTCAACTCAACACTCCCCCTCAAGCTTAGCTTTGTATAAGTCTAAGCTTGGACAGCCACAAGATCTTCCTCATTAAAAACCTCACCAAGGAAAACCCAATGGGATAAAACTTTGATGAGGGAAAAAGAGTAAAGACCTTGCAGCTAAGGGGATTAGCTTCTTCTCTTCCCAAGATCAATGAGGCCCAACCTGATGTGAATGGACTCCATTGTCTTCTGTCTCGCAGCCTTGGTGAACACATCCGCTAGCTGATCTTCACTCCTTGTGTAGCATGGCAAGATCACCCCTAGCACAATCATCTGCCTCACCTTGTGACAATCAACTTCAATGTGCTTGGTCCTCTCATGAAACACCGAGTTGGATGCAATGTGGATGGCAGCTTGATTGTCACAATGCATTGTCATTGGAGTTGCTTGATCAATCTCCAAGTGCTTCAAGATGCCTTTGATCCATACCAACTCGTTGGTGAGCTTCAGCATGGCTCTATACTCGGCTTCTGCACTTGAACATGACACTACCTTCTGCTTCTTGCTCTTCCAAGTCACCAAGTTGCCTCCAATGAATGTGCAATAGCCTGTGGTTGATCTCCTGTCTGCTCTATCACCAGCCCAATCCGCATCACAATATCCCACCACTTCAGTGCTTCCATTGCAGCCCATCCATACTCCTTGATCAGGTGAGCCGTTGAGATACATCAAGATCCTCTCCACCATGTGCCAGTGATGCTCCTTAGGCACTTGCATGTGTTGACTCACCTGATTCACAGCAAAGCAGATGTCAGGTCTAGTTATAGTAAGATAAATCAATTTGCCAACTAGTTTTCTATAGAGTTTAGGATCCTGATAAGGTTTGCTGTCTTCAATCTCCCCCTCTCGTGGGACTTTGTAGCCATCCTCCATAGGCATCCTTGCTGTCTTGCCTCCATAAGCACCTGCACCTTTCAAAAGATCAAGTGTATATTTCCTTTGGGACATGAACAAACCTTCCTTGGATCTACATATCTCAATTCCAAGGAAGTATTTCATTTCTCCCAAGTCTTTAATCTCAAACATGGATTTAAGAAACTCCTTGGTTGCTATGATACCTTCCTTATCACTCCCTGTGATAATGATATCATCAACATACACAAGGAGTGCAATCATACCTGAGGGAGTCGTGAGAGTGAAGAGAGTGTGATCTAGTTCAGACTTCTTGAAGCCTCGACCGTTCAGAGTAGTGCTCAACTTGTTGTACCAAGCTCTTGGTGATTGCTTCAGCCCATAGATGGCTTTCTTCAGTCTCAACACATTTCCACTCTTCACTAAGTGTTCAAGGCCTGGAGGTGGATGCATATACACTTCATCCTCAAGTTCACCTTGTAGAAACGCATTCTTCACATCCATTTGCCATAACCCCCATCCAAGATTCACAGCCAAGCTTAGTACAATCCGGATTGTGTGTAGTTTAGCTACTGGTGCAAAGGTTTCTATGTAATCTTCTCCATAAGTTTGAGTGAAACCTCTTGCCACTAGCCTTGACTTCTTCCTCTCAACCTTTCCATCCGCTTTGTACTTGATTGTGAATATCCATCTACTAGTCACAGCCTTCTTCCCTTTTGGTAACTCACTCTCATACCATGTATCATTCTTGATCATCGCTCCTGCCTCATCTCCAACTGATTCCTTCCATTCTTTATCTTTCATTGCCTCTTCATAGCTTCTTGGGATGTGATTCTCATCCAAGTTTACCATAAAAGCGCAATGTGCTTCTGGATATTGAGCAAAGGAGCACACGGCTTGAGAAGGATGCTCCACAGCTTGGGCATTGTAGTACACTCTCGTGTTTACCCAACTGGAAGGATCCTTCCTTATCCTTGTACTCCTTCTTAGTGGCTGCACAACCGGTTCTTCTTCCTGTTGTTCTTCTACCACTTCATCTTGAGAAGGTGTTTGTGTCACACCATGATCATGTCCATGACCATCCGAGCCTATGCTCTCTTCTCCTTCATTCTCTACTCCTCCTTCATCTTGGTTGGCCTCTTGCATAGGCTCCTCATGCTCCTCTCCTCCCTCATGATCAAGGTGGGATGGTGACCCAACTTCAGGAGGTGTAGTTGCGTGATTCCTCGGATCCTGGGATGTACTGATTCCAAGACCTTCAAGAATGATCCGCAAGGTGGTGGCCTTGTCTGATGTTAAGTCCTTCAGGTCTTCTTGATTCTTTTCTTCATAGTATCCTCTATCTTCCAAGAACTTCACATCTCTAGATACAAGAACTCTCCTTGCTATAGGATCATAGCATTTGTATCCTTTCTGTGTAGCTGAGTATCCTATGAACACAGCCTTAGTGCTTCTTGCTTCTAGCTTGTTGATCATCTCTCCTGGTTTGAGCACAAAGCATAGGCATCCAAAGACTCGCAAGTAATCAAGAGCTGGCTTGTACCTGTTCAGAACTTCAAATGGAGCCTTCTCATTCAGAACTTTGGTTGGAGTTCTGTTTATCAGGTAACAAGCAGTGGCAACCGCATCACTCCAAAATCTCTTTGGAACATTACTCTGAAACATAAGTGACCTTGCCACTTCCATGAGATGCCTATTCTTCCTCTCAGCCACTCCATTTTGCTGTGGAGTATACGGACAGCTTGTTTGATGTAGGATCCCATGTTGTGATAGGTGTTGCTTGAATGCATGACTCGTGTACTCTCCTCCATTATCTGATCTCAAAATTTTAATCTTAGCATGATAATGGTTAGTTACATAAGTTTGAAAGTTCCTAAATGCATCAAGTACCCTATCTTTGGTCTGAATTAAGGTTAACCAGGTGTATTTGGATTTTTCATCAATGAATGTGACAAAATACTTATAACTATCTCTAGATAAGCAAGGGGCAGTCCACACATCTGAATGAATTAGATCAAAGCAATTATCATAAACGGTAGTAGACTTTTGAAACACAGTTCTACAATGCTTGCCTAAAATACAAGCTTCACAATCTTTGTTCTCAAACATAACACCTGGTACCATTAAGTTCAAAGCTTTAACATGAGGGTGTCCTACTCTAGCATGCCACAATGCATTTTTATTCAACAAAGAAGCAGAAGTAAACGAGCAACTATAATCAGGAACAGAAGTGAGTTCTTCAAGCATATAGAGATCTCCCTTAGTCACCCCTTTCCCAATCAATCTGCTGCTCTCAATATCCTGAAACTTCACATCATTAGGACTAAAGATAACATTGCATTGTAAATCATTAGTGCATTTCTTCACTGATAATAGGTTTGATGTGAATTCAGGCATGTAAAAAGCTCTAGATTCTTTGTTAAACAACTTAAGCTTTCCTATTCCTCTAATGGGTATCTTATCCCCATTTGCTATCATCACATGCCCATGTGTAGGTTCTATATCCTTAATCAAGTTCTCATCACTTATCATATGATGTGATGCACCAGAATCAACAATCAATGGTTTACCTACTCGTTTAGCATTATTATGAGATTTGAGAGCTCTGGCTGTGTATGTGTATGAGAAGCCATTAGAGGCAAAGAATAAGGTCTTGAACTAGTTGAATAAGAGGTCTGATGAAACTAGTATGAACTTGAATCAGAAACAAAGAGACTTAGAGAGATTAAGAGATTAGAGACTAAGAAAGGGGTAGATTAAGAGAATCTGATCAAGAACACACTTTTATATTTATGAAGGAGATGGGGAAAACCCCCATACTCTCTTAGAGCTTACAAAACGTCCATACATCAGTTTATATATGTTTTCACACTCTGAAACTCATAAACCTAAATCTGATGGCTCTAAATGACTTTGGGAAATGAATGGCTTGGATGTAGCTTTGGATCTGGTCAAGGAAGGCTGAATGGTGATTGGTTCTTGCTTGCTGGCGCCTGATTGCTTTTCTTAAAGCTCCATGTATCTTCCCTCTCCTTTGGCCAGATACATGACTTCTTCTTTGCCTTTACTTTACAGCTCATGCCAGCTTGCTTATTTGAATTTGAACAAGCTGTATGGATAAGGTTTCTTATCCATAAACGGTCAAGAGAGCTCAGCACCTTCCTGGTTACTTCCTAAAGCATCTCGGACAGCATATGCCTTTAGGATCTTTGCTCTCTTGCCCTAAGCCTTCTTCATGCCTTGTATCACAAGTCTTCATCAGCTGAGTGTACGGATTAGGGTTGCTTCTCTCACATTGCGCCCTATCTTTGCACAACTCCAAAACCTCCCAAGACTTGATAGAAACTCTTTTGGATCAGCCATGTCCTTCCCGGGCCGTACCATCCGTACATGGCCGTACATGGCTGTCCCTATCTTTGCACCATCTACCTTTCTCTCCTTAACTCATCCAAAGACTACTCCACTTCTATCTGAACTCTTCTTAGCCATTGTCCCAACCTTATATCAGCTTCTCATCACTTCTGAAGCTTCATAGAACTCTTCTTAAGATCTTCAAGAGCTTGTCCCTATTTATGCACAAGCTCCATTCTTCTCTTCAGTTCAACACTCCCCCTCAAGCTTGACTTTAGTTGATCCTAAGTCAAGCTTGGAACCCTGAAGAACTTCCTCATTAAAAACCTCACCAAGGAAAACCCTTTGGGACAAAACCTTGATGAGGGAAAAAGAGTAAAGTCTCCAAGGCCTAGGGATTGGCCAGTGAGTCTTTGTGCCTTACCAACAATGTAAGGGACACAAAGACTCTGGATCATGGCCTCTACAATCACCCCACGCCTTGTACTCTCCTTACTGCCTAATCTTGGTCTCTCCCTCTTTCACCTAACCTCTTGTTAGGTTGAAGTGCTCGGACACACCAGATCAGCTTCTTCTTGGAGATACAACTTCTTCTTACTGAGTCTTGGCTGCTTCTTCTTCTTCTAGAGTAACCACCAAGCTCTCTTGGATCATGTAAGCTTCAACACTCCCCCTCAAGCTTGAGACTCTCACAGGAACAAGCTTGAATGGATTGCTTCATGATCCTCACACACACACCATTGCCGCTCCTCTTCTGATCTTGCCATCTTCATGGAATGCTTGTGGAAGCCTCAGCTATCTCTCCAATCACTTCACACTAGAAGCCGCCTTGATAGAGTTTCCTTCATCTTCTCACAGCCAGAGTACTCTGTCTTAGTTTGAGTACTCTCTTGAATAGACTCGCCACAGCCTAAGCCCGGATGGCTCCTTCTTCAGATGCTTGCAATGGACTTCTTGGATCGCTTGGAAGCTCACTAAACTCCCCTCCTCAAGCTTGGATTGAGTATAGGTCCAAGCTTGCAAGTGAGCTTCAGTGACACTTCACACCAGTGGCGCATCACCACTTCTTTCTCAACTCTCCATTGCTCCACACAATGGGCAAAGTCTTCCTCTTTCAACTCGGATGGATGGTGAACCAAGAACACCTCTTGTGAACCTGAAACATCACTCAAACTCCAGCAAAGATAAGACACAAGTGCATTGGGTCAACCCTTGATGCATCATCAAGTTTGAACACCAATGTCTTTAAGCAATGCAACAGATTAAACTAGACATTTTCAAGTTCTAATCTTTGCAAGCAAACTCTCTAAGCACTAGCATGATCCTAACAGATTCAATACAAGCTACTTAGGCAATTTTTAAAGCTTCTTTACTCAGCATTTAGACATGAATCTAATGCTTCAATGTAAGACAGCCATTTGACAGTATGCACTAACCTTAACCAGTTTTAATTCATGAATGCAACAAAACAATTCATCACACATTCATTTATAACTTAGGCTAAGCATTACTATCATCACTTAACATCAGACAATGCATTACTTTCAATCTGTTTTCAGTTCATGAGCTTCAAACAATATCATTTCACATTTAGCAAACTCATTACTTAACAGGAGCAAGCATTTTACTCTTTAAACACTAAACAAGCCTTTAAAGCATCCTGGGACAGATTCAACTAATTATATTTAGCAATCACATTATCCTCAGGTTTAACAATCACTACACATCACAATACACAACTCATATTATCATCTACTCATCATTAAGAAGGTTTTAAGAATCGTTTACCACAAGGAACCAGATTGGTTCCTTAACCTTTCATGAAACCGGCCATGCTTTGTTGGACTTGAGAGTGTGGATCGTCACCCACCTCCTTCACCTTCAGTTCATGGCCTCCATCTTGTACCATCAGCTTCAAAGACCCCTCCTTTCTTCATCTCCACTAGGCGCCAAGCTCTTGACACCATCTTCTTTGGAACCGGATGTGTTCTTCTCTTGGACAAGGAGCCTTGGTACAAGGATAGCTAGGCCTTGTCCATACACCTCTGCTTCCAAGGAGAATCACCATCAGGACAGGAAGAGAACAGGATGAGGAACCATGAGAACTCGCCAAGCTTCAGTCTTCTTCTTCATAAGGAGCTGAACCGGATGGAGAGAGCTTCAATGGTTTGGATTTGAGCTGAGGAGAGAGCAGTGTGTTTGCGGAAGCTTCAGCTCAGGTTCTGATGAACCTGGCTCTGATACCATATGAGATTTGAGAGCTCTGGCTGTGTATGTGTATGAGAAGCCATTAGAGGCAAAGAATAAGGTCTTGAACTAGTTGAATAAGAGGTCTGATGAAACTAGTATGAACTTGAATCAGAAACAAAGAGACTTAGAGAGATTAAGAGTTTAGAGACTAAGAAAGGGGTAGATTAAGAGAATCTGATCAAGAACACACTTTTATATTTATGAAGGAGATGGGGAAAACCCCCATACTCTCTTAGAGCTTACAAAACGTCCATACATCAGTTTATATATGTTTTCACACTCTGAAACTCATAAACCTAAATCTGATGGCTCTAAATGACTTTGGGAAATGAATGGCTTGGATGTAGCTTTGGATCTGGTCAAGGAAGGCTGAATGGTGATTGGTTCTTGCTTGCTGGCGCCTGATTGCTTTTCTTAAAGCTCCATGTATCTTCCCTCTCCTTTGGCCAGATACATGACTTCTTCTTTGCCTTTACTTTACAGCTCATGCCAGCTTGCTTATTTGAATTTGAACAAGCTGTATGGATAAGGTTTCTTATCCATAAACGGTCAAGAGAGCTCAGCACCTTCCTGGTTACTTCCTAAAGCATCTCGGACAGCATATGCCTTTAGGATCTTTGCTCTCTTGCCCTAAGCCTTCTTCATGCCTTGTATCACAAGTCTTCATCAGCTGAGTGTACGGATTAGGGTTGCTTCTCTCACATTGCGCCCTATCTTTGCACAACTCCAAAACCTCCCAAGACTTGATAGAAACTCTTTTGGATCAGCCATGTCCTTCCCGGGCCGTACCATCCGTACATGGCCGTACATGGCTGTCCCTATCTTTGCACCATCTACCTTTCTCTCCTTAACTCATCCAAAGACTACTCCACTTCTATCTGAACTCTTCTTAGCCATTGTCCCAACCTTATATCAGCTTCTCATCACTTCTGAAGCTTCATAGAACTCTTCTTAAGATCTTCAAGAGCTTGTCCCTATTTATGCACAAGCTCCATTCTTCTCTTCAGTTCAACAATTATGACATAGATTACTAAGTGATGGATGCATCCTATCAGTTCTAGCAATGTGAGCATGTCTATACTCATTCCTAGCTTCTAACCGTTCTACTAGTTCTCTAATCAAGTGATCATCCTTATATGCAATCATAGAAGCTCCAAAGGAATAACCGTAAGTGTTACCGTTTTCCTTTAGCATTTTGAAGAGGGCATCAAGGTCTGATCTCTTGATGTAGTCATCATTGCTGCGGGAGCTTGAGGCGCCTGTTGTAACCCACCAGAGACTTCCCATTCCCATCATTGCCTCCAAGCCCATACACTTCACTGATCTTGCTGGTGCCAGCTCCACTTGAACCTTCAGTCACATTTGCCCTTCCCTCACGCTCCTTCATGAACTTGGCCGGTTTGAGGTGTGGGTGTAGTATCCAGCATTGGCTCTTCTTATGACCATGCTTCTTGCAATGATCACAGTTGCCATTGAACTTCCTGTCCTCGTACTTCCCGTGAGATGCCTTGTTTGCTTGTGGAGCCTCGGTTGAGTCCTCATGAGCTGCTTGATTGGCAAGAGAGAGCTCCCCCTTTCCTCCAAACAACCCCATAGATCCCTGCTCCCTTTGGATTTGCGCACACACCTCCTCAAGGTCCGGAAGCTTGTCTGACCTTAACATGTGCTGGATGAGTTGGGTGTAGGCCGGGTTCAGTGTGAGAAGCAACCCAAAGACCTTGTCTTGCTCGCGCCTCTCATTCAACTGATCTGGATCAGTTGTGCTCGGCCTCAGCATCTCCAGTTCTGACCATAAGGACCTGAACCTCCCCAAGTGCTTAGTGAACTCCATGTCCTCTTGTGCAAGACGGTTGATCGCTAGCTTCACTTCAAACACACGGCTGAGGTTGGAAGTGTTCCCATATACCTTCTTCAGCGTGTCCCACAGCTCTTTGGCTGACTCACAGTAGCTGTAGGCATCCAAGATAGCTGGGTCCAAGGATGCGTGTAGAACCGTCATCACCAGCATGTCTTCTTGTTGCCATTTCTCCACAGCCGCTTCATTGGAGACCTCTTCTTGATCTCCTCCCTGAGTAATGAGTTTCGGAGCCTCCCCTGTTGTGATGTGCCCCCACAGACCCTTACTCCCCACCGCAGTCTTCACCATCCGAGACCACACAAGGTAGTTGCTACCTTTGAAAGTAACCGCTACCTTCATCCTCATGTTCATCCCGTGTTCCATCTTTGCTTGACTTGAAAACTTGAATCTTGAATCTCGTACACACCAACCTTGAGTCTAGAATCACGCAAACACACAGAACGTAGCACAGCTTCAACTAGAACGTATCACAGCTTCAAGACTACTCGCGTGTAGCTTCAACGCCGTTAGCTTGTAACTCTCTAAAGATCAAACCCCAGATTCAAATGAACCTGGCTCTGATACCATATGAGAATAAGAGATCCTTAGAGTAATCAGAATAAAGAGAGTGTTTAAGGAGTGATTAAGAGAAGTTTGTGAAAGATTAAGTAACTAGGGTGAATCGTTTAGAGTCTAAGAGAGAACCATAGTGTCTAAGAGATTAGAGAGACTCAAACTGCATGATCTTATTAATGAGTGAGGTTACATATTTATATGGGGAGCACAAGGGTTTACAAGAGTCGAAATGGGCACTATTGAAGCATGTAGAGTCAAGGGCTGCTTTACGGATGATTGGATGGAGAGGCTCACACGCTTTGCCTCTTTACAGCCTGTTCCAGCCTGGTACGCTCTTCCCTTATCCTTTCAACGGTCTGATCCCTTCTCCCTAAGCTCCCAAGTAACTTCTCCTTAGTTACCGTGTTACTTGGCTGATGCAAGGTAAGTCTTGGTCGATGCTGGATGGTACGGACTGTACGGCTTGTACGGCCTTGTACGGACGTCCGTACCATGCTCTCCCTAAACTCCCTTAAGCTTCCTCATCTCCTTTCCTCTTCAACTCCTTAGCTCTTCATACATATATTCAGCTCAACTCAACACCTATGAGATTTATTCAACTTCCTAGTGATTCTCCATTACTTTATATATCAAAATCAAGCTTCTTACATCGCGATTCATCCTGGTTTGATTAGAATGACAAAGAAGCTGTCATATTCCCAAACAGGAAAATTGGGATCACCTGATTTGAAAGTGGGAAAGCTGGAGATTTATTCAACTTCTAGTGATTCTCCATTACTTTAGCGATTCATCCTGGTGGGATGACAAGGAAGCTGTATATCCAAACCTGGGATCACCTGATTTGAAAGTGGGATAGCTTCTTCATCCTAACTCCTATGAGATTTATTCAACTTCCTAGTGATTCTCCATTACTTTATGTATCAAAATCAAGCTTCTTACATCGCGATTCATCCTGGTTTGATTAGAATGACAAGGAAGCTGTCATATTCCCAAACAGGAAAACTGGGATCACCTGATTTGAAAGTGGGATAGCTTCTTCATCCTAACTCCTATGAGATTTATTCAACTTCCTAGTGATTCTCCATAACTTTATGTATCAAAATCAAGCTTCTTACATCGCGATTCATCCTGGTTTGATTAGAATGACAAGGAAGCTGTCATATTCCCAAACAGGAAAACTGGGATCACCTGATTTGAAAGTGGGATAGCTTCTTCATCCTAACTCCTATGAGATTTATTCAACTTCCTAGTGATTCTCCATTACTTTATGTATCAAAATCAAGCTTCTTACATCGCGATTCATCCTGGTTTGATTAGAATGACAAAGAAGCTGTCATATTCCCAAACAGGAAAACTGGGATCACCTGATTTGAAAGTGGGATAGCTTCTTCATCCTAACTCCTATGAGATTTATTCAACTTCCTAGTGATTCTCCATTACTTTATGTATCAAAATCAAGCTTCTTACATCGCGATTCATCCTGGTTTGATTAGAATGACAAAGAAGCTGTCATATTCCCAAACAGGAAAACTGGGATCACCTGATTTGAAAGTGGGATAGCTTCTTCATCCTAACTCCTATGAGATTTATTCAACTTCCTAGTGATTCTCCATTACTTTATGTATCAAAATCAAGCTTCTTACATCGCGATTCATCCTGGTTTGATTAGAATGACAAAGAAGCTGTCATATTCCCAAACAGGAAAACTGGGATCACCTGATTTGAAAGTGGGATAGCTTCTTCATCCTAACTCCTATGAGATTTATTCAACTTCCTAGTGATTCTCCACTACTTTATGTATCAAAATCAAGCTTCTTACATCGCGATTCATCCTGGTTTGATTAGAATGACAAAGAAGCTGTCATATTCCCAAACAGGAAAACTGGGATCACCTGATTTGAAAGTGGGATAGCTTCTTCATCCTAACTCCTATGAGATTTATTCAACTTCCTAGTGATTCTCCATTACTTTATGTATCAAAATCAAGCTTCTTACATCGCGATTCATCCTGGTTTGATTAGAATGACAAAGAAGCTGTCATATTCCCAAACAGGAAAACTGGGATCACCTGATTTGAAAGTGGGATAGCTTCTTCATCCTAACTCCTATGAGATTTATTCAACTTCCTAGTGATTCTCCATTACTTTATGTATCAAAATCAAGCTTCTTACATCGCGATTCATCCTGTTTTGATTAGAATGACAAGGAAGCTGTCATATTCCCAAACAGGAAAACTGGGATCACCTGATTTGAAAGTGGGATAGCTTCTTCATCCTAACTCCTATGAGATTTATTCAACTTCCTAGTGATTCTCCATTACTTTATGTATCAAAATCAAGCTTCTTACATCGCGATTCATCCTGGTTTGATTAGAATGACAAGGAAGCTGTCATATTCCCAAACAGGAAAACTGGGATCACCTGATTTGAAAGTGGGATAGCTTCTTCATCCTAACTCCTATGAGATTTATTCAACTTCCTAGTGATTCTCCATTACTTTATGTATCAAAATCAAGCTTCTTACATCGCGATTCATCCTGGTTTGATTAGAATGACAAGGAAGCTGTCATATTCCCAAACAGGAAAACTGGGATCACCTGATTTGAAAGTGGGATAGCTTCTTCATCCTAACTCCTATGAGATTTATTCAACTTCCTAGTGATTCTCCATTACTTTATGTATCAAAATCAAGCTTCTTACATCGCGATTCATCCTGGTTTGATTAGAATGACAAGGAAGCTGTCATATTCCCAAACAGGAAAACTGGGATCACCTGATTTGAAAGTGGGATAGCTTCTTCATCCTAACTCCTATGAGATTTATTCAACTTCCTAGTGATTCTCCATTACTTTATGTATCAAAATCAAGCTTCTTACATCGCGATTCATCCTGGTTTGATTAGAATGACAAGGAAGCTGTCATATTCCCAAACAGGAAAACTGGGATCACCTGATTTGAAAGTGGGATAGCTTCTTCATCCTAACTCCTATGAGATTTATTCAACTTCCTAGTGATTCTCCACTACTTTATGTATCAAAATCAAGCTTCTTACATCGCGATTCATCCTGGTTTGATTAGAATGACAAGAAGCTGTCATATTCCCAAACAGGAAAACTGGGATCACCTGATTTGAAAGTGGGATAGCTTCTTCATCCTAACTCCTATGAGATTTATTCAACTTCCTAGTGATTCTCCACTACTTTATGTATCAAAATCAAGCTTCTTACATCGCGATTCATCCTGGTTTGATTAGAATGACAAGGAAGCTGTCATATTCCCAAACAGGAAAACTGGGATCACCTGATTTGAAAGTGGGATAGCTTCTTCATCCTAACTCCTATGAGATTTATTCAACTTCCTAGTGATTCTCCACTACTTTATGTATCAAAATCAAGCTTCTTACATCGCGATTCATCCTGGTTTGATTAGAATGACAAAGAAGCTGTCATATTCCCAAACAGGAAAACTGGGATCACCTGATTTGAAAGTGGGATAGCTTCTTCATCCTAACTCCTATGAGATTTATTCAACTTCCTAGTGATTCTCCACTACTTTATGTATCAAAATCAAGCTTCTTACATCGCGATTCATCCTGGTTTGATTAGAATGACAAAGAAGCTGTCATATTCCCAAACAGGAAAACTGGGATCACCTGATTTGAAAGTGGGATAGCTTCTTCATCCTAACTCCTATGAGATTTATTCAACTTCCTAGTGATTCTCCACTACTTTATGTATCAAAATCAAGCTTCTTACATCGCGATTCATCCTGGTTTGATTAGAATGACAAAGAAGCTGTCATATTCCCAAACAGGAAAACTGGGATCACCTGATTTGAAAGTGGGATAGCTTCTTCATCCTAACTCCTATGAGATTTATTCAACTTCCTAGTGATTCTCCATTACTTTATGTATCAAAATCAAGCTTCTTACATCGCGATTCATCCTGGTTTGATTAGAATGACAAAGAAGCTGTCATATTCCCAAACAGGAAAACTGGGATCACCTGATTTGAAAGTGGGATAGCTTCTTCATCCTAACTCCTATGAGATTTATTCAACTTCCTAGTGATTCTCCATTACTTTATGTATCAAAATCAAGCTTCTTACATCGCGATTCATCCTGGTTTGATTAGAATGACAAAGAAGCTGTCATATTCCCAAACAGGAAAACTGGGATCACCTGATTTGAAAGTGGGATAGCTTCTTCATCCTAACTCCTATGAGATTTATTCAACTTCCTAGTGATTCTCCATTACTTTATGTATCAAAATCAAGCTTCTTACATCGCGATTCATCCTGGTTTGATTAGAATGACAAAGAAGCTGTCATATTCCCAAACAGGAAAACTGGGATCACCTGATTTGAAAGTGGGATAGCTTCTTCATCCTAACTCCTATGAGATTTATTCAACTTCCTAGTGATTCTCCACTACTTTATGTATCAAAATCAAGCTTCTTACATCGCGATTCATCCTGGTTTGATTAGAATGACAAAGAAGCTGTCATATTCCCAAACAGGAAAACTGGGATCACCTGATTTGAAAGTGGGATAGCTTCTTCATCCTAACTCCTATGAGATTTATTCAACTTCCTAGTGATTCTCCATTACTTTATGTATCAAAATCAAGCTTCTTACATCGCGATTCATCCTGGTTTGATTAGAATGACAAAGAAGCTGTCATATTCCCAAACAGGAAAACTGGGATCACCTGATTTGAAAGTGGGATAGCTTCTTCATCCTAACTCCTATGAGATTTATTCAACTTCCTAGTGATTCTCCATTACTTTATGTATCAAAATCAAGCTTCTTACATCGCGATTCATCCTGGTTTGATTAGAATGACAAAGAAGCTGTCATATTCCCAAACAGGAAAACTGGGATCACCTGATTTGAAAGTGGGATAGCTTCTTCATCCTAACTCCTATGAGATTTATTCAACTTCCTAGTGATTCTCCATTACTTTATGTATCAAAATCAAGCTTCTTACATCGCGATTCATCCTGGTTTGATTAGAATGACAAAGAAGCTGTCATATTCCCAAACAGGAAAACTGGGATCACCTGATTTGAAAGTGGGATAGCTTCTTCATCCTAACTCCTATGAGATTTATTCAACTTCCTAGTGATTCTCCACTACTTTATGTATCAAAATCAAGCTTCTTACATCGCGATTCATCCTGGTTTGATTAGAATGACAAAGAAGCTGTCATATTCCCAAACAGGAAAACTGGGATCACCTGATTTGAAAGTGGGATAGCTTCTTCATCCTAACTCCTATGAGATTTATTCAACTTCCTAGTGATTCTCCATTACTTTATGTATCAAAATCAAGCTTCTTACATCGCGATTCATCCTGGTTTGATTAGAATGACAAAGAAGCTGTCATATTCCCAAACAGGAAAACTGGGATCACCTGATTTGAAAGTGGGATAGCTTCTTCATCCTAACTCCTATGAGATTTATTCAACTTCCTAGTGATTCTCCATTACTTTATGTATCAAAATCAAGCTTCTTACATCGCGATTCATCCTGGTTTGATTAGAATGACAAGGAAGCTGTCATATTCCCAAACAGGAAAACTGGGATCACCTGATTTGAAAGTGGGATAGCTTCTTCATCCTAACTCCTATGAGATTTATTCAACTTCCTAGTGATTCTCCATTACTTTATGTATCAAAATCAAGCTTCTTACATCGCGATTCATCCTGGTTTGATTAGAATGACAAGGAAGCTGTCATATTCCCAAACAGGAAAACTGGGATCACCTGATTTGAAAGTGGGATAGCTTCTTCATCCTAACTCCTATGAGATTTATTCAACTTCCTAGTGATTCTCCATTACTTTATGTATCAAAATCAAGCTTCTTACATCGCGATTCATCCTGGTTTGATTAGAATGACAAGGAAGCTGTCATATTCCCAAACAGGAAAACTGGGATCACCTGATTTGAAAGTGGGATAGCTTCTTCATCCTAACTCCTATGAGATTTATTCAACTTCCTAGTGATTCTCCATTACTTTATGTATCAAAATCAAGCTTCTTACATCGCGATTCATCCTGGTTTGATTAGAATGACAAGGAAGCTGTCATATTCCCAAACAGGAAAACTGGGATCACCTGATTTGAAAGTGGGATAGCTTCTTCATCCTAACTCCTATGAGATTTATTCAACTTCCTAGTGATTCTCCATTACTTTATGTATCAAAATCAAGCTTCTTACATCGCGATTCATCCTGGTTTGATTAGAATGACAAGGAAGCTGTCATATTCCCAAACAGGAAAACTGGGATCACCTGATTTGAAAGTGGGATAGCTTCTTCATCCTAACTCCTATGAGATTTATTCAACTTCCTAGTGATTCTCCACTACTTTATGTATCAAAATCAAGCTTCTTACATCGCGATTCATCCTGGTTTGATTAGAATGACAAAGAAGCTGTCATATTCCCAAACAGAAAAACTGGGATCACCTGATTTGAAAGTGGGATAGCTTCTTCATCCTAACTCCTATGAGATTTATTCAACTTCCTAATGGTTCTCCACTACTTTATGTATCAAAATCAAGCTTCTTACATCGCGATTCATCCTGGTTTGATTAGAATGACAAGGAAGCTGTCATATTCCCAAACAGGAAAACTGGGATCACCTGATTTGAAAGTGGGATAGCTTCTTCATCCTAACTCCTATGAGATTTATTCAACTTCCTATGATTCTCCACTACTTTATGTATCAAATCAAGCTTCTTACATCGCGATTCATCCTGGTTTGATTAGAATGACAAAGAAGCTGTCATATTCCCAAACAGAAAAACTGGGATCACCTGATTTGAAAGTGGGATAGCTTCTTCATCCTAACTCCTATGAGATTTATTCAACTTCCTAATGGTTCTCCACTACTTTATGTATCAAAATCAAGCTTCTTACATCGCGATTCATCCTGGTTTGATTAGAATGACAAAGAAGCTGTCATATTCCCAAACAGGAAAACTGGGATCACCTGATTTGAAAGTGGGATAGCTTCTTCATCCTAACTCCTATGAGATTTATTCAACTTCCTAGTGATTCTCCACTACTTTATGTATCAAAATCAAGCTTCTTACATCGCGATTCATCCTGGTTTGATTAGAATGACAAAGAAGCTGTCATATTCCCAAACAGGAAAACTGGGATCACCTGATTTGAAAGTGGGATAGCTTCTTCATCCTAACTCCTATGAGATTTATTCAACTTCCTAGTGATTCTCCATTACTTTATGTATCAAAATCAAGCTTCTTACATCGCGATTCATCCTGTTTTGATTAGAATGACAAGGAAGCTGTCATATTCCCAAACAGGAAAACTGGGATCACCTGATTTGAAAGTGGGATAGCTTCTTCATCCTAACTCCTATGAGATTTATTCAACTTCCTAGTGATTCTCCATTACTTTATATCAAAATCAAGCTTCTTACATCGCGATTCATCCTGGTTTGATTAGAATGACAAAGAAGCTGTCATATTCCCAAACAGGAAAACTGGGATCACCTGATTTGAAAGTGGGATAGCTTCTTCATCCTAACTCCTATGAATTTATTCAACTTCCTAGTGATTCTCTATTACTATATGTATCAAAATCAAGCTTCTTACATCGCGATTCATCCTGTTTTGATTAGAATGACAAGGAAGCTGTCATATTCCCAAACAGGAAAACTGGAATCACCTGATTTGAAAGTGGGATAGCTTCTTCATCCTAACTCCTATGAGATTTATTCAACTTCCTAGTGATTCTCCATTACTTTATGTGTCAAAATCAAGCTTCTTACATCGTGATTCTTCTTGGTTTGATTAGAATGACAAGGAAGCTGTCATATTCCCAAACAGGAAAACTGGGATCACCTAATTTGAAAGTGGGATAGCTTCTTCATCCTAACTCCTATGAGATTTATTCAACTTCCTAGTGATTCTCCATTACTATATGTATCAAAATCAAGCTTCTTACATGGCGATTCTGTTGAGTTGAGCTGAGTATAAGTGTGAAGCAAGTGAGGAGTTGAGACTAAGGAGATGAGTTGAAGCTTGGGAAGGTTTGGGTAAAGTCCGTACAAGTCCGTACAGTCCGTACATGACCGTACACATGAAGATGGGTGAAACCTTGACAAGGGTAAAGAAGTTATGTGCGGTAACTTAGGTGAAGGGAAGGAACTTACCTTGATGCATCAGACCGTTTAGGGATAAGGTAGAGCGCGCCTTGACAGGCTGGAACAGCTGGAAAGGCAAGAGCATCTCGGTCCAAGATGCTAGATACTCCGCGCATGTGGAGAAGCTAATTGGCTAGTCCAAATGAGCTTATCCTCTCCTGATTGACCTCACATGCTTTAGTCTTCTCTTGATTTCGAAAACCCTTGTATGCTCACACTATATATTGTAACTCATCAACCCTAATAAAGATTATGCAGTTTGAGTCTCTCTAATCTCTTAGACACTATGGTTTTCTCTTAGACTCTAAACGGCTCTATCTAGTCTCTTAATCTTTCACAAACTTCTCTTAATCACTTCTTAAACACTCTCTTTATTCTGATTACTCTAAGGATCTCTTAATCTCATATGGTATCAGAGCCAGGTTCATTTGAATCTGGGGTTTGATCTTTAGAGAGTTACAAGCTAAACGTCTTTGAAGCTACACGCGAGTAGTCGTGAAGGTGTTGAAGCTGTGGTCCGTTCTAGTTGATGTTGAGATGAGGTAATAAAGAGTGACTACATTGATAGAGAAAGAGGATTGAGACAGACAGTAACTTTGGAGTTACCACAGTAACTTTGGTTTTACTGTGGTAACTAAGTTAAAGCTTGGAAAGTTACCTTGGCTCACATTGGAGAGTAAGCCACGACCAAGAGCTGTATGGATAAGGGAGGAGCAGTCTGGATAAGGTTTCCTCACAGCTAGAGAGGCTGGAGACAGGCTGTAAAGTAGACAGCATCTAGTAAAAGATGCCAAAGGGATCAAGCATGTGAAGACTCCCATTGGCTGCTTTTGGATGGCTCTCTTTGACTATATTAGATTTGATGATTTAAAGAGTGATTAACTCTAATCTGAGAATTAAAGAGATTGGAGATTAAGAACAAGAGAGAGACTTAAGAGAGAGAGACTCAAAACTCCATTAATTAATACTGATGAGGGTTTACAAGTATATAAAGAGAGAGCAACAAGGAATTTCGAAATGTATAAGCATGTGTAGTCAAAGGACAGGCTGGAACTCCTTTTGAATCACTTGGCTGTGCTTTCTCACATGCTTGCACTAGTAGAAAAGCATCCTCTCCTTTCCAGCATCATACAGGCTGTCAAAGTGCTCCCTTATCCTTCCTTATCCTCTTTGGTCGAGTTTACTCTCTTCCCTTCACTAAGTTACCTTCTCATGCCATCAGATAACTTCCCAAGTTGTTACTGTGGTTAAACTAAAGTTACCACAGTAAAACTCCAAAGTTACTGTCTACTCCAACTCTCTTCCTCTCTCAATATATCAACTCTTTATTCTCTCATCTCAACACTCCCCCTCAAGCTTGACCATGTGGAACAAGTCAAGCTTGGAAGGACCATGAGATCTCCCTCATTAAAACCTCATTAAAGAAAACCCATTGGGACAAAACCTTAATGAGGAAAAAGAGTAGAGATCACATGATCAGGAGAGTGTATAGACTAGCCCTTAGGCGAGAGATCAATGAGTCCTAACCTGATGTGTATGGACTCCATTGTCTTTTGCCTTGCTGCCTTTGTGAACACATCTGCTAACTGATCCTCACTCCGAGTATAACAAGGTAGAATCACCCCAAGAATCATCATCTGCCTCACCTTGTGACAATCAACCTCAATGTGCTTTGTTCTCTCATGGAACACAGAGTTAGATGCAATGTGGATAGCTGCTTGATTATCACAATGCATTGTCATTGGCGTTGCTTGAATAATCTCCAGATGCTTCAAAATCCCTTTTATCCACACTAGCTCATTTGTAAGCTTCAGCATTGCTCTATACTCGGCCTCAGCACTGGAACAAGACACTACCTTCTGCTTCTTACTCTTCCAAGTGACCAAGTTACCACCAATGAATGTACAATAGCCTGTGGTTGATCTTCTATCTGCTCTATCACCAGCCCAATCCGCATCACAGTAGCCTACAACCTCAGTACTCTTGTTACATCCCATCCATACTCCAAGACCAGTAGTTCCATTCAGATACATCAAGATCCTTTCCACCATCCGCCAGTGGTGCTCCTTAGGAACTTGCATGTGTTGACTGACTTGATTCACCGCAAAGCATACATCAGGTCTAGTAATGGTAAGATAAATCAACTTCCCCACTAGCTTCCTATACAGCTTAGGATCATGGAATGGCTTGCTATCCTCAATCTCCCCCTCACGTGGAACCTTGTACCCATCCTCCATTGGCATCTTGGCTGTCTTTCCTCCATAGGCATCTGCTCCCTTCAATAGATCAATCACATACTTCCTTTGAGACATGAACAATCCTTCCTTTGATCTGCATATCTCAATCCCAAGAAAATACTTCATTTCCCCCAAGTCTTTAATCTCAAAGCTTGCCTTGAGATACTCCTTTGTAGCCTTGATGCCTTCCTTATCACTGCCTGTGATGATGATATCATCCACATACACAAGCAATACCACAATACCAGATGAGGTGGTTAGGGTAAAGAGAGTGTGATCCAATTCTGACTTTCTGAACCCTCTCCCATTCAGTGTAGTACTCAACTTGTTGTACCACGCCCTTGGAGACTGCTTGAGACCATAGATAGCTTTCCTCAACCTCAACACATTACCCTTCTTTACTAGATGTTCAAGACCTGGTGGTGGATGCATGTATACTTCATCTTCCAACTCTCCTTGAAGGAATGCATTCTTCACATCCATTTGCCACAAATCCCACTCAAGATTCACAGCTAAAGATAATACAATCCTGATAGTATGAAGTTTAGCCACAGGAGCAAAGGTCTCAACATAGTCCTCACCATATGTCTGAGTAAATCCTCTTGCCACCAACCTAGACTTGCGCCTCTCTATTCTTCCATCAGGATGAAACTTGATTGTGAACACCCATTTACTAGTCACTGCCTTCTTCCCTTTAGGCAGCTCACTCTCATACCATGTTTCATTCTTAATCATGGCTCCGGACTCATCAGCAACTGAATCTCTCCACTCCTTTAAAGCCATAGCTTCTTCATATGTCCTTGGAATATAGCTCTCATCCAAGCTTACTGTGAAGGCTATATGCTCGTCTGGAAACTCTGCAAAGGAACACATAGCTTGAGAAGGATGCTCCACAGCCTGGGCATTGTAGTACACTCTCGTGTTTACCCAGTTGGAAGCATCTCTCTTCACCCTTGTGCTCCTCCTCAGCTCCTGAACTTGTTCTTCTTGTGGCTCTTGCCCATCTTCACTTGATTGAGCACCACTCTCATTTGACCCATCAGGATCCACTTCCCAATCTCCACTAGACTGAGTACCACTCTCATCTGAGCCAGTAGACTCTCTTTGCCCATCTCCACTAGACTGAGCACCACTCTCTACTTCCTGTGTCACCTCTTGATTATGCTGGCCTGAATCTTCTTGATTTTGCACTTGCTCATGAGATTCAGTTCCATTCCCCCTCTCATGATCAAGAGGGTTGTTCTTTCAGCTTCACTAGTAGGATTGGAAGACTCTCTTCTTCCAGATTCCTGATCCTGGGATAACCCTATCCCTAGCTTCTCCAACAGCACCCTCAGTGTTGTTGCTCTATCAGATGGAGCTTGAGACAAATCCTTCAGATTTTCCCACTCCTTTTCTTCATAATACCCTTTGGATTCAATAAACTTCACTTCTCTAGATACCATCACTCTCCTTGCTTCAGGATCATAGCACTTGTATCCCTTTGAGTGATAGAGTATCCAATAAACATTGCCTTAGTACTCTTTGCCTCCAGCTTGTTTCTCTGTTCTCCTGGAGTCATGACATAGCATACACACCCAAATACTCGTAGGTGATCAATAAAAGGCTTGCTCTTATTCAGCACCTCAAATGGAGACAGATTCTTCAGTATCTTGGTTGGGACCCGGTTGATGAGGTAGCAAGCAGTCTGAACAGCATCTCCCCAAAATCTTTTTGGGACATTTGCATGAAACATCATCGACCTAGCAACCTCCATCAAGTGCCTATTCTTCCTCTCAGCTACACCATTCTGCTGTGGTGTGTAGGGACAACTGGTCTGATGCACAATCCCATGCTTGGCTAGATGACTCTTGAAGGCATTGCTGATGTATTCACCTCCGTTGTCTGATCTCAGTACCTTCACAGTAGCATTGTATTGATTAGATACATATGCTTGGAAGTTCATAAACGCTTCTAGCACCTTATCTTTAGATGGAAGCAATGTGAGCCATGTATACTTAGACTTCTCATCAATGAATGTCACAAAGTATTTATGGCTGTCTCTAGACATGCATGGAGCGGTCCACACATCCGAGTGAACTAGATCAAAGCAATGCTCATAAGTAGTCTTAGATGTTGGGAAAACAGTCCTACAATGCTTTCCTAATATGCATGCTTCACAATCCAAGTGATTGAATGACATATTAGGGATTATCAATTCAATGGCACGAGCATGAGGATGTCCTAATCTAGCATGCCAAGTAATACTATCAATCTTCTCAGCAGTACTACTCAAGCAAATAGAATCAAAGGGATTAGAGGTCTTAGCCAAGTCGAGGTGGTATAGCTGATTTTTGCTGTCTCCTCTGCCAATGACTCTCCCAGTCTTCAAATCTTGAAACTCAACTTCATCAGGTCTGAATACTACTTGACAATCAAGATCAATGGTAGCTTTCTTCACAGATAATAGATTTGAAGTGAACTGAGGCATGTAGAAGGCAGCCGTGTCCTTCTCAAACAGTTTGAGCTTTCCCACTCCTTCTATTGGGATCATAGCACCATTAGCTATCCTAACACTCCCTGTTGCAGCCTTGATCTCACTTATAAGCCTCCTATCACTGATCATATGATGACTTGCTCCAGAATCAATCACCATGGGTTTAGAAGCTCCGGATTGTATAGCATGCTTCTTGCTTGCTGCTAAGGCTTGTACATGTTCCATGAACACTCTCCATTCCTTCCTGGTGATGCGATCATCAGCTCCACTCCCTTTCTCCTGCTCTCTTAACACCCCACTGTCTTCTACTGATTCCCCCATGTAGGCTGAGTAAGAACACTCTCCCACAACTCTCTTTCTACCCTTTCCTATGTTGATAGAAGCTTTGGATAGCATTCTGCACCTTCTCTTCTTCCGGAAGCCCTCACTCCTACTCCCGGTTAGCCTCCATGAGCCCTCACTCCTACTCATGGTTAGCTTCTGGAAGCTCTCACTCCTACTCCCAGTTGGCTTCCATGAGCTCTCACTCCTACTCATGGTTAGCCTCTCATCATCTCTCATTATCTCATACGCCCTTCTTATAAGCCCACAAATCTCTTCCATTTCCGGAAGCTGTTCCCCTCTTAGAACCATCTCTACCAGCCACCCATATGATGACTCCATGCTCGCCAAGAGCTTCAAGACCGTCTCTTGCTCTTGTGTAGTATCCCCATCCACATGGGATCTCAACCCTTGTAGTTCAACCCACAAATGTTGTAGCTTCCTCACATGGTTATTGAACTCTTCTCTTCCTGGTTTACCTCCACTAATCACCTTCTTGACTTCATACACTCTCCTAAGACTGATCTTGTTCTCATAAACATCTTCAATCTTCTCAAGCAGTGTACTTTCTTCAAGACTAAAGCAATTTCCACTTGTTTCTCTTGCTGTCTGATCTTTCTCAGCAGCTTTACCCTTCAAAGACTCTTCCTTCTCATGGTTTCTCCAAACTCCACACCTCTTCAGAGTCGTTTTCATTTGTGAGAACCACCCCCACTCATTCCCTCTCTCTTCCATCTCTTCACGCCTTGCTGAACCACAAGCTAGACCCATCTTCTGACCTTGTCAAACACCTAAAGGGACTCCCTTGAAGCTGACTCTCCAAAAGAAACACCAACAGACACAAACTTGACTTTTAAAGGATCTAGCTCTTGAAAAATCTCAAGAACTCTCAAGAACACTCAAGAACACTCAAGAACATTTAGAAAAACGAAATCACTCTCTCCTTTTAAAGTAACCTGGCTCTGATACCATATTAGATTTGATGATTTAAAGAGTGATTAACTCTAATCTGAGAATTAAAGAGATTGGAGATTAAGAACAAGAGAGAGACTTAAGAGAGAGAGACTCAAAACTCCATTAATTAATACTGATGAGGGTTTACAAGTATATAAAGAGAGAGCAACAAGGAATTTCGAAATGTATAAGCATGTGTAGTCAAAGGACAGGCTGGAACTCCTTTTGAATCACTTGGCTGTGCTTTCTCACATGCTTGCACTAGTAGAAAAGCATCCTCTCCTTTCCAGCATCATACAGGCTGTCAAAGTGCTCCCTTATCCTTCCTTATCCTCTTTGGTCGAGTTTACTCTCTTCCCTTCACTAAGTTACCTTCTCATGCCATCAGATAACTTCCCAAGTTGTTACTGTGGTTAAACTAAAGTTACCACAGTAAAACTCCAAAGTTACTGTCTACTCCAACTCTCTTCCTCTCTCAATATATCAACTCTTTATTCTCTCATCTCAACAGACTACACATGCCCTGAACCTCTACTTTATCTGATTGATTTCGAAATTGATTGTCTCTCTCATATAAGTATGTTGTAAACCTCATCTTTATTAATTAATGGAGTTTTGAGTATTCTCTCTTGTTCTTTATTCTCTTAGTCTCTCTTAATCTCCTAATCTCATACAAACTACACAAATCATCTCTTGATATTCATTCATCACTCTACATACACAAAAGTGTATAAAGCTGTGCTACGTTCTGTGGGTTTGCGTGATTCTAGACTCAAGGTTGGTGTGTACGAGATCCAAGATTCAAGTTTTCAAGTCAAGCAAAGATGGAACATGGGATGAACATGAGGATGAAGGTAGCGGTTACTTTCAAAGGTAGCAACTACCTTGTGTGGTCTCGGATGGTGAAGACTGCGGTGGGAAGTAAGGGTTTGTGGGGGCACATCACAACAGGGGAGGCTCCGAAACTCATTACTCAGGGAGGAGATCAAGAAGAGGTCTCCAATGAAGCGGCTGTGGAGAAATGGCAACAAGAAGACATGCTGGTGATGACGGTTCTACACGCATCCTTGGACCCAGCTATCTTGGATGCCTACAGCTACTGTGAATCAGCCAAGGAGCTGTGGGACACGCTGAAGAAGGTGTATGGGAACACTTCCAACCTCAGCCGTGTGTTTGAAGTGAAGCTAGCGATCAACCGTCTTGCACAAGAGGACATGGAGTTCACTAAGCACTTGGGGAGGTTCAGGTCCTTATGGTCAGAGCTGGAGATGCTGAGGCCGAGCACAACTGATCCAGATCAGTTGAATGAGAGGCGCGAGCAAGACAAGGTCTTTGGGCTGCTTCTCACACTGAACCCGGCCTACACTCAACTCATCCAGCACATGCTAAGGTCAGACAAGCTTCCGGACCTTGAGGAGGTGTGTGCGCAAATCCAAAGGGAGCAGGGATCTATGGGGCTGTTTGGAGGAAAGGGGGAGCTCTCTCTTGCCAATCAAGCAGCTCATGAGGACTCAACCGAGACTCCACAAGCAAACAAGGCATCTCACGGGAAGTACGAGGACAGGAAGTTCAATGGCAACTGTGATCATTGCAAGAAGCATGGTCATAAGAAGAGCCAATGCTGGATACTACACCCACACCTCAAGCCGGCCAAGTTCATGAAGGAGCGTGAGGGAAGGGCAAATGTGACTGAAGGATCAAGTGGAGCTGGTACCAGCAAGGCGAGTGAAGCGGATGGGCTTGGAGGCAATGATGGGAATGGGAAGTCTCTGGTGGCTTACACAGGCGCCTCAAGCTCACGCAGAATGATGACTACATCAAGAGATCAGACCTTGACGCTCTCTTCAAAATGCTAAAGGAAAACGGTAACACTTATGGTTATTCCTTTGGAGCTTCTATGATTGCATATAAGGATGATCACTTGATTAGAGAACTAGTAGAACGGTTAGAAGCTAGGAATGAATATAGAAATGCTCACATTGCTAGAACTGATAGGATGCATCCATTGCTTAGTAATCTATGTCATAATGCTAAACGAGTAGATAAACCATTGATTGTTGATTCTGGTGCATCACATCATATGATAAGTGATGAGAACCTGATTAAGGATATAGAACCTACGCATGGGCATGTGATGATAGCAAATGGGGATAAGATACCTATTAGAGGAATAGGAAAGCTTAAGTTGTTTAACAAAGAATCTAGAGCTTTTTACATGCCTGAATTCACATCAAACCTATTATCTGTGAAGAAATGTACTAATGATTTACAATGCAATGTTATCTTTAGTCCTAATGATGTGAAGTTTCAGGATATTGAGAGCAGCAGACTGATTGGGAAAGGGGTGACTAAGGGAGATCTCTATATGCTTGAAGAACTCACTTCTGTTCCTGATTATAGTTGCTCGTTTACTTCTGCTTCTTTGTTGAATAAAAATGCATTGTGGCATGCTAGAGTAGGACACCCTCATGTTAAAGCTTTGAACTTAATGGTACCAGGTGTTGTGTTTGAGAACAAAGATTGTGAAGCTTGTATTTTAGGCAAGCATTGTAGAACTGTGTTTCAAAAGTCTACTACCGTTTATGATAATTGCTTTGATCTAATTCATTCAGATGTGTGGACTGCTCCTTGCTTATCTAGAGATAGTTATAAGTACTTTGTCACATTCATTGATGAAAAATCCAAATACACCTGGTTAACCTTAATTCAGACCAAAGATAGGGTACTTGATGCATTTAGGAACTTTCAAACTTATGTAACTAACCATTATCATGCTAAGATTAAAATTTTGAGATCAGATAATGGAGGAGAGTACACAAGTCATGCGTTCAAGCAACACTTATCACAGCATGGGATCCTACATCAAACAAGCTGTCCGTATACTCCACAGCAAAATGGAGTGGCTGAGCGGAAGAATAGGCACCTCATGGAAGTGGCAAGGTCTCTTATGTTTCAGAGTAATGTTCCAAAGAGATTTTGGAGTGATGCGGTTGCCACTGCTTGTTACTTGATCAACAGAACTCCAACCAAGGTTCTGAATGAGAAGGCTCCATTTGAAGTTCTGAACAGGTACAAACCAGCACTTGATTACTTGCGAGTCTTTGGATGCCTATGCTTTGTGCTCAAACCAGGAGAAATGATCAACAAGCTAGAAGCAAGAAGTACTAAGGCTGTGTTCATAGGATACTCAGCTACACAGAAAGGATACAAATGCTATGATCCTATAGCAAGGAGAGTACTTGTATCTAGAGATGTGAAGTTCTTGGAAGATAGAGGATACTATGAAGAAAAGAACCAAGAAGACCTGAAGGACTTAACATCAGACAAAGCCACCACCTTGCGGATCATCCTTGAAGGTCTTGGAATCAGTACATCCCAGGATCCAAGGAATCACGCAACTACACCTCCTGAAGTTAGTTCACCATCCCACCTTGATCATGAGGGAGGAGAGGAGCATGAGGAACCTATGCAAGAGGCTAATCAGGATGAAGGAGGAGTAGAGAATGAAGGAGAAGAGAGCATAGGCTCTGATGGTCATGGTCATGATCATGGTGTGAGGCAAACACCTTCTCAAGATGAAGTGGTAGAAGAACAACAGGAAGAAGAACCGGTTGTGCAGCCACTAAGAAGGAGCACAAGGATAAGGAAGGATCCTTCTAGCTGGGTAAACACGAGAGTGTACTACAATGCCCAAGCTGTGGAACATCCTTCTCAAGCCGTATGCTTCTTTGCTCAATATCCAGAAGAGCATTGTGCCTTCATGGTTAACTTGGATGAGAACTACATCCCTAGAAGCTATGAAGAAGCAATCATGGATAAAGAATGGAAGGAATCAGTTGGAGCTGAGGCAGGAGCTATGATCAAGAATGATACATGGTATGAGAGTGAGTTACCAAAAGGGAAGAAGGCTGTGACCAGTAGATGGATATTCACAATCAAGTACAAAGCGGATGGGAAGATTGAGAGGAAGAAGTCAAGGCTAGTTGCAAGAGGCTTCACTCAAACTTATGGAGAAGATTACATAGAAACCTTTGCACCAGTAGCTAAACTACACACAATCCGGATTGTACTAAGCTTGGCTGTGAATCTTGGATGGGGGTTAGGGCAAATGGATGTGAAGAATGCGTTTCTACAAGGTGAACTTGAGGATGAAGTGTATATGCATCCACCTCCAGGCCTTGAACACTTAGTGAAGAGAGGGAATGTGTTGAGACTGAAGAAAGCTATCTATGGGCTGAAGCAATCACCAAGAGCTTGGTACAACAAGTTGAGCACTACTCTGAATGGCCGAGGCTTCAAGAAGTCTGAACTAGATCACACCCTCTTCACACTCACGACTCCCTCAGCTATGATTGCACTCCTTGTGTATGTTGATGATATCATTATCACAGGGAGTGATAAGGAAGGTATCATAGCAACCAAGGAGTTTCTTAAATCCATGTTTGAGATTAAAGACTTGGGAGAAATGAAATACTTTCTTGGAATTGAGATATGTAGATCCAAGGAAGGTTTATTCATGTCCCAAAGGAAGTATACACTTGATCTTTTGAAAGGTGCAGGTGCTTATGGAGGCAAGACAGCAAGGATGCCTATGGAGGATGGCTACAAAGTCCCACGAGAGGAGGAGATTGAAGACAGCAAACCTTATCAGGATCCTAAACTCTATAGAAAACTAGTTGGCAAATTGATTTATCTTACTATAACTAGACCTGACATTTGCTTTGCTGTGAATCAGGTAAGTCAACACATGCAAGTACCTAAGGAGCATCACTGGCGCATGGTAGAGAGGATCTTGATGTATCTCAACGGCTCACCTGATCAAGGAGTATGGATGGGCTGCAATGGAAGCACTGAAGTGGTGGGATACTGTGATGCGGATTGGGCTGGTGATAGAGCAGACAGGAGATCAACCACAGGCTATTGCACATTCATTGGAGGCAACTTGGTGACTTGGAAGAGTAAGAAGCAGAAGGTGGTGTCTTGCTCAAGTGCAGAAGCTGAGTATAGAGCTATGCTGAAGCTCACCAACGAGTTAGTATGGATCAAAGGCATCTTGAAGCATTTGGAGATTGATCAAGCCACGCCAATGACCATGCATTGTGACAACCAAGCAGCTATCCACATTGCCTCCAACTCGGTGTTCCATGAGAGAACCAAGCACATTGAAGTTGATTGCCACAAGGTGAGGCAGATGATCATCTTAGGAGTCATCTTGCCATGCTACACAAGAAGTGAAGATCAGTTAGCGGATGTGTTCACCAAGGCTGCAAGACAGAAGACAATGGAGTCCATTCACATACGGTTGGGCCTCATTGATCTTGGGAAGAGAAGGAGCTGATCCCCTTGGCTGTGAGGTCTTTACTCTTTTTCCCTTATCAAGGTTTTATCCCAATGGGTTTTCCTTGGTAAGGTTTTTAATGAGGAAGATCTCATAGCTATCCAAGCTTAGGCTTTCACAAAGCTAAGCTTGAGTGTTGAGATGAGAGAATAAAGAGTTGATATATTGAGAGGGGAAGAGAGTTGGAGCAGACAGTAACTTTGGAGTTTTACTGTGGTAACTTTAGTTTAACCACAGTAACTACTTGGGAAGTTATCTGATGAGATGAGAAGGTAACTTAGTGAAGAGAAGAGAGTAAACTCGACCAAAGAGGATAAGGAAGGATAAGGGAGCAGTTTGACAGCCTGTATGATGCTGGAAAGGAGAGGATGCTTTTCTACTAGTGCAAGCATGTGAGAAAGCACAGCCAAGTGATTCAAAAGGAGTTCCAGCCTGTCCTTTGACTACACATGCTTATACATTTCGAAATTACTTGTTGCTCTCTCTTTATATACTTGTAAACCCTCATCAGTATTAATTAATGGAGTTTTGAGTCTCTCTCTCTTAAGTCTCTCTCTTGTTCTTAATCTCCAATCTCTTTAATTCTCAGATTAGGCTTAATCACTCTTTAAATCACCAAATCTAATATGGTATCAGAGCCAGGTTCCTTTAAAAGGAGAGAGTGATTTCGTTTTTCTAAATGTTCTTGAGTGTTCTTGAGTGTTCTTGAGAGTTCTTGAGGTTTTTCAAGAGCTAGATCCTTTAAAAGTCAAGTTTGTGTCTGTTGGTGTTTCTTTTGGAGAGTCAGCTTCAAGGGAGTCCCTTTAGGTGTTTGACAAGGTCAGAAGATGGGTCTAGCTTGTGGTTCAGCAAGGCGTGAAGAGAAGGAAGAGAGAGGGAATGAGTGGGGGTGGTTCTCACAAATGAAAACGACTCTGAAGAGGTGTGGAGTTTGGAGAAACCATGAGAAGGAAGAGTCTTTGAAGGGTAAAGCTGCTGAGAAAGATCAGACAGCAAGAGAAACAAGTGGAAATTGCTTTAGTCTTGAAGAAAGTACACTGCTTGAGAAGATTGAAGATGTTTATGAGAACAAGATCAGTCTTAGGAGAGTGTATGAAGTCAAGAAGGTGATTAGTGGAGGTAAACCAGGAAGAGAAGAGTTCAATAACCATGTGAGGAAGCTACAACATTTGTGGGTTGAACTACAAGGGTTGAGATCCCATGTGGATGGGGATGCTACACAAGAGCAAGAGACGGTCTTGAAGCTCTTGGCGAGCATGGAGTCATCATATGGGTGGCTGGTAGAGATGGTTCTAAGAGGGGAACAGCTTCCGGAAATGGAAGAGATTTGTGGGCTTATAAGAAGGGCGTATGAGATAATGAGAGATGATGAGAGGCTAACCATGAGTAGGAGTGAGAGCTCATGGAAGCCAACTGGGAGTAGGAGTGAGAGCTTCCAGAAGCTAACCATGAGTAGGAGTGAGGGCTCATGGAGGCTAACCGGGAGTAGGAGTGAGGGCTTCCGGAAGAAGAGAAGGTGCAGAATGCTATCCAAAGCTTCTATCAACATAGGAAAGGGTAGAAAGAGAGTTGTGGGAGAGTGTTCTTACTCAGCCTACATGGGGGAATCAGTAGAAGACAGTGGGGTGTTAAGAGAGCAGGAGAAAGGGAGTGGAGCTGATGATCGCATCACCAGGAAGGAATGGAGAGTGTTCATGGAACATGTACAAGCCTTAACAGCAAGCAAGAAGCATGCTATACAATCCGGAGCTTCTAAACCCATGGTGATTGATTCTGGAGCAAGTCATCATATGATCAGTGATAGGAGGCTTATAAGTGAGATCAAGGCTGCAACAGGGAGTGTTAGGATAGCTAATGGTGCTATGATCCCAATAGAAGGAGTGGGAAAGCTCAAACTGTTTGAGAAGGACACGGCTGCCTTCTACATGCCTCAGTTCACTTCAAATCTATTATCTGTGAAGAAAGCTACCATTGATCTTGATTGTCAAGTAGTATTCAGACCTGATGAAGTTGAGTTTCAAGATTTGAAGACTGGGAGAGTCATTGGCAGAGGAGACAGCAAAAATCAGCTATACCACCTCGACTTGGCTAAGACCTCTAATCCCTTTGATTCTATTTGCTTGAGTAGTACTGCTGAGAAGATTGATAGTATTACTTGGCATGCTAGATTAGGACATCCTCATGCTCGTGCCATTGAATTGATAATCCCTAATATGTCATTCAATCACTTGGATTGTGAAGCATGCATATTAGGAAAGCATTGTAGGACTGTTTTCCCAACATCTAAGACTACTTATGAGCATTGCTTTGATCTAGTTCACTCGGATGTGTGGACCGCTCCATGCATGTCTAGAGACAGCCATAAATACTTTGTGACATTCATTGATGAGAAGTCTAAGTATACATGGCTCACATTGCTTCCATCTAAAGATAAGGTGCTAGAAGCGTTTATGAACTTCCAAGCATATGTATCTAATCAATACAATGCTACTGTGAAGGTACTGAGATCAGACAACGGAGGTGAATACATCAGCAATGCCTTCAAGAGTCATCTAGCCAAGCATGGGATTGTGCATCAGACCAGTTGTCCCTACACACCACAGCAGAATGGTGTAGCTGAGAGGAAGAATAGGCACTTGATGGAGGTTGCTAGGTCGATGATGTTTCATGCAAATGTCCCAAAAAGATTTTGGGGAGATGCTGTTCAGACTGCTTGCTACCTCATCAACCGGGTCCCAACCAAGATACTGAAGAATCTGTCTCCATTTGAGGTGCTGAATAAGAGCAAGCCTTTTATTGATCACCTACGAGTATTTGGGTGTGTATGCTATGTCATGACTCCAGGAGAACAGAGAAACAAGCTGGAGGCAAAGAGTACTAAGGCAATGTTTATTGGATACTCTATCACTCAGAAGGGATACAAGTGCTATGATCCTGAAGCAAGGAGAGTGATGGTATCTAGAGAAGTGAAGTTTATTGAATCCAAAGGGTATTATGAAGAAAAGGAGTGGGAAAATCTGAAGGATTTGTCTCAAGCTCCATCTGATAGAGCAACAACACTGAGGGTGCTGTTGGAGAAGCTAGGGATAGGGTTATCCCAGGATCAGGAATCTGGAAGAAGAGAGTCTTCCAATCCTACTAGTGAAGCTGAAAGAACAACTCCTCTTGATCATGAGAGGGGGAATGGAACTGAATCTCATGAGCAAGTGCACAATCAAGAAGATTCAGGCCAGCATAATCAAGAGGTGACACAGGAAGTAGAGAGTGGTGCTCAGTCTAGTGGAGATGGGCAAAGAGAGTCTACTGGCTCAGATGAGAGTGGTACTCAGTCTAGTGGAGATTGGGAAGTAGATCCTGATGGGTCAAATGAGAGTGGTGCTCAATCAAGTGAAGATAGGCAAGAAACACAAGAAGAACAAGTTCAGGAGCTAAGGAGGAGCACAAGGGTGAAAAGAGATGCTTCCAACTGGGTAAACACGAGAGTGTACTACAATGCCCAGGCTGTGGAGCATCCTTCTCAAGCTATGTGTTCCTTTGCAGAGTTTCCGGACGAGCATATAGCCTTCACAGTAAGCTTGGATGAGAGCTATATTCCAAGGACATATGAAGAAGCTATGGCTTTAAAGGAGTGGAGAGATTCAGTTGCTGATGAGTCCGGAGCCATGATTAAGAATGAAACATGGTATGAGAGTGAGCTGCCTAAAGGGAAGAAGGCAGTGACTAGTAAATGGGTGTTCACAATCAAGTTTCATCCTGATGGAAGAATAGAGAGGCGCAAGTCTAGGTTGGTGGCAAGAGGATTTACTCAGACATATGGTGAGGACTATGTTGAGACCTTTGCTCCTGTGGCTAAACTTCATACTATCAGGATTGTATTATCTTTAGCTGTGAATCTTGAGTGGGATTTGTGGCAAATGGATGTGAAGAATGCATTCCTTCAAGGAGAGTTGGAAGATGAAGTATACATGCATCCACCACCAGGTCTTGAACATCTAGTAAAGAAGGGTAATGTGTTGAGGTTGAGGAAAGCTATCTATGGTCTCAAGCAGTCTCCAAGGGCGTGGTACAACAAGTTGAGTACTACACTGAATGGGAGAGGGTTCAGAAAGTCAGAATTGGATCACACTCTCTTTACCCTAACCACCTCATCTGGTATTGTGGTATTGCTTGTGTATGTGGATGATATCATCATCACAGGCAGTGATAAGGAAGGCATCAAGGCTACAAAGGAGTATCTCAAGGCAAGCTTTGAGATTAAAGACTTGGGGGAAATGAAGTATTTTCTTGGGATTGTTGAGTTGAGTTGATTATATTGGTATGGAGAGAAGAGGAGTTGAAGAGGAGAAGAGATGGAGAAGCTTAGGGGGTTTGGGTGTGAATGGTACGGACGTCCGTACAAGGCCGTACATGGCCGTACCGTCCGTACCAAAGGTCTCGACCAAAACTTACCCAACTCGACCAAGTGAAACGGTAACAAGGGAGTGTTACCTTTATGAGATTAAGAGATCCTTAGAGTAAACAGAATAAAGAGAGTGTTTAGGAAGTGATTAAGAGAAGTTTGTGAAAGATTAGGAGACTAGATAGAGCCGTTTAGTGTCTAAGAGAAAAGCATAGTGTCTAAGAGATTAGAGAGACTCAAACTGCATAATCTTCATTAGGGTTGATGAGTTACAATATATAGAGAGAGCATACAAGGGTTTTCGAAATCAAGAGAAGACTAAAGCATGTGAGGTCAATCAGGAGAGGATAAGCTCATTTGGACTAGCCAATTAGCTTCTCCACATGCGCGGAGTATCTGGCATCTTGGACCGAGATGCTCTTGCCTTTCCAGCTGTTCCAGCCTGTCAAGGCGCGCTCTACCTTATCCCTAAACGGTCTGATGCCTCAAGGTAAGTTCCTTCCCTTTACCTTAGTTACCGTGTTACTTGGCTGATGCAAGGTAAGTCTTGGTCGATGCTGGATGGTACGGACTGTACGGCTTGTACGGCCTTGTACGGACGTCCGTACCATGCTCTCCCTAAACTCTCTCAAGCTTCCTCATCTCCTTTCCTCTTCAACTCCTTAGCTCTTCATACATATATATTCAGCTCAACTCAACACTCCCCCTCAAGCTTAGCTTTGTATAAGTCTAAGCTTGGACAGCCACAAGATCTTCCTCATTAAAAACCTCACCAAAGAAAACCCAATGGGATAAAACTTTGATGAGGGAAAAAGAGTAAAGACCTTGCAGCTAAGGGGATTAGCTCCTTCTCTTCCCAAGATCAATGAGGCCCAACCTGATGTGAATGGACTCCATTGTCTTCTGTCTTGCAGCCTTGGTGAACACATCCGCTAGCTGATCTTCACTCCTTGTGTAACATGGCAAGATCACCCCTAGCACAATCATCTGCCTCACCTTGTGACAATCAACTTCAATGTGCTTGGTCCTCTCATGAAACACCGAGTTGGATGCAATGTGGATGGCAGCTTGATTGTCACAATGCATTGTCATTGGAGTTGCTTGATCGATCTCCAAGTGCTTCAAGATGCCTTTGATCCATACCAACTCGTTGGTGAGCTTCAGCATGGCTCTATACTCGGCTTCTGCACTTGAACATGACACTACCTTCTGCTTCTTGCTCTTCCAAGTCACCAAGTTGCCTCCAATGAATGTGCAATAGCCTGTGGTTGATCTCCTGTCTGCTCTATCACCAGCCCAATCCGCATCACAATATCCCACCACTTCAGTGCTTCCATTGCAGCCCATCCATACTCCTTGATCAGGTGAGCCGTTGAGATACATCAAGATCCTCTCCACCATGTGCCAGTGATGTTCCTTAGGCACTTGCATGTGTTGACTCACCTGATTCACAGCAAAGCAGATGTCAGGTCTAGTTATAGTAAGATAAATCAATTTGCCAACTAGTTTTCTATAGAGTTTAGGATCCTGATAAGGTTTGCTGTCTTCAATCTCCCCCTCTCGTGGGACTTTGTAGCCATCCTCCATAGGCATCCTTGCTGTCTTGCCTCCATAAGCACCTGCACCTTTCAAAAGATCAAGTGTATATTTCCTTTGGGACATGAACAAACCTTCCTTGGATCTACATATCTCAATTCCAAGGAAGTATTTCATTTCTCCCAAGTCTTTAATCTCAAACATGGATTTAAGAAACTCCTTGGTTGCTATGATACCTTCCTTATCACTCCCTGTGATAATGATATCATCAACATACACAAGGAGAGCAATCATACCTGAGGGAGTCGTGAGAGTGAAGAGAGTGTGATCTAGTTCAGACTTCTTGAAGCCTCGGCCATTCAGAGTAGTGCTCAACTTGTTGTACCAAGCCCTTGGTGATTGCTTCAGTCCATAGATGGCTTTCTTCAATCTCAGTACATTCCCACTCTTTACTAAGTGTTCAAGGCCTGGAGGTGGATGCATATACACTTCATCCTCAAGTTCACCTTGTAGAAACGCATTCTTCACATCCATTTGCCATAACCCCCATCCAAGATTCACAGCCAAGCTTAGTACAATCCGGATTGTGTGGAGTTTAGCTACTGGTGCAAAGGTTTCTATGTAATCTTCTCCATAAGTTTGAGTGAACCCTCTTGCAACTAGTCTTGACTTCTTCCTCTCAACCTTTCCATCCGCTTTGTACTTGATTGTGAATATCCATCTACTAGTCACAGCCTTCTTCCCTTTTGGTAACTCACTCTCATACCATGTATCATTCTTGATCATCGCTCCTGCCTCATCTCCAACTGATTCCTTCCATTCTTTATCTTTCATTGCTTCTTCATAGCTTCTTGGGATGTGATTCTCATCCAAGTTTACCATGAACGCGCAATGTGCTTCTGGATATTGAGCAAAGGAGCACACGGCTTGAGAAGGATGCTCCACAGCTTGGGCATTGTAGTACACTCTCGTGTTTACCCAACTGGAAGGATCCTTCCTTATCCTTGTACTCCTTCTTAGTGGCTGCACAACTGGTTCTTCTTCCTGTTGTTCTTCTACCACTTCATCTTGAGAAGGTGTTTGTGTCACACCATGATCATGTCCATGACCATCCGAGCCTATGCTCTCTTCTCCTTCATTCTCTACTCCTCCTTCATCTTGGTTGGCCTCTTGCATAGGCTCCTCATGCTCCTCTCCTCCCTCATGATCAAGGTGGGATGGTGAACCAACTTCAGGAGGTGTAGTTGCGTGATTCCTCGGATCCTGGGATGTACTGATTCCAAGACCTTCAAGAATGATCCGCAAGGTGGTGGCCTTGTCTGATGTTAAGTCCTTCAGGTCTTCTTGATTCTTTTCTTCATAGTATCCTCTATCTTCCAAGAACTTCACATCTCTAGATACAAGAACTCTCCTTGCTATAGGATCATAGCATTTGTATCCTTTCTGTGTAGCTGAGTATCCTATGAACACAGCCTTAGTGCTTCTTGCTTCTAGCTTGTTGATCATCTCTCCTGGTTTGAGGACAAAGCATAGGCATCCAAAGACTCGCAAGTAATCAAGAGCTGGCTTGTACCTGTTCAGAACTTCAAATGGAGCCTTCTCATTCAGAACTTTGGTTGGAGTTCTGTTTATCAGGTAACAAGCAGTGGCAACCGCATCACTCCAAAATCTCTTTGGAACATTACTCTGAAACATAAGTGACCTTGCCACTTCCATGAGATGCCTATTCTTCCTCTCAGCCACTCCATTTTGCTGTGGAGTATAAGGACAGCTTGTTTGATGTAGAATCCCATGTTGTGATAGGTGTTGCTTGAATGCATGACTCGTGTACTCTCCTCCATTATCTGATCTCAAAATTTTAATCTTAGCATGATAATGGTTAGTTACATAAGTTTGAAAATTCCTAAATGCATCAAGTACCCTATCTTTGGTCTGAATTAAGGTTAACCAGGTGTATTTGGATTTTTCATCAATGAATGTGACAAAATACTTATAACTATCTCTAGATAAGCAAGGGGCAGTCCATACATCTGAATGAATTAGATCAAAGCAATTATCATAAACAGTAGTAGACTTTTGAAACACAGTTCTACAATGCTTGCCTAAAATGCAAGCTTCACAATCCTTATTCTCAAACACAACACCTGGTACCATTAAGTTCAAAGCTTTAACATGAGGGTGTCCTACTCTAGCATGCCACAATGCATTTTTATTCAACAAAGAAGCAGAAGTAAACGAGCAACTATAATCAGGAACAGAAGTGAGTTCTTCAAGCATATAGAGATCTCCCTTAGTCACCCCTTTCCCAATCAACCTGCTGCTCTCAATATCCTGAAACTTCACATCATTAGGACTAAAGATAACATTGCATTGTAAATCATTAGTACATTTCTTCACTGATAATAGGTTTGATGTGAATTCAGGCATGTAAAAAGCTCTAGATTCTTTGTTAAACAGCTTAAGCTTTCCTATTCCTCTAATGGGTATCTTATCCCCATTTGCTATCATCACATGCCCATGTGTAGGTTCTATATCCTTAATCAAGTTTTCATCACTTATCATATGATGTGATGCACCAGAATCAACAATCAATGGTTTACCTACTCGTTTAGCATTATGGCATAGATTACTAAGTGATGAATGCATCTTATCAGTTCTAGCAATGTAAGCATGCCTATACTCATTCCTAGCTTCTAACCGTTCTACTAGTTCTCTAATCAAGTGATCATCCTTATATGCAATCATAGAAGCTCCAAAGGAATAACCGTAAGTGTTACCGTTTTCCTTTAGCATTTTGAAGAGGGCATCAAGGTCTGATCTCTTGATGTAGTCATCATTGCTGCGGGAGCTTGAGGCGCCTGTGTAAGCCACCAGAGACTTCCCATTCCCATCATTGCCTCCAAGCCCATCCACTTCACTGATCTTGCTGGTGCCAGCTCCGCTTGAACCTTCAGTCACATTTGCCCTTCCCTCACGCTCCTTCATGAACTTGGCCGGCTTGAGGTGTGGGTGCAGTATCCAGCATTGGCTCTTCTTATGACCATGCTTCTTGCAATGATCACAGTTGCCATTGAACTTCCTGTCCTCGTACTTCCCGTGAGATGCCTTGTTTGCTTGTGGAGCCTCGGTTGAATCCTCATGAGCTGCTTGATTGGCAAGAGAGAGCTCCCCCTTTCCTCCAAACAAACCCATGGATCCCTGCTCCCTTTGGATTTGTGCACACACCTCCTCAAGGTCCGGAAGCTTGTCTGACCTTAACATGTGCTGGATGAGCTGGGTGTAGGCCGGGTTCAGTGTGAGAAGCAGCCCAAAGACCTTGTCTTGCTCGCGCCTCTCATTCAGCTGATCTGGATCAGTTGTGCTCGGCCTCAGCATCTCCAGCTCTGACCATAAGGACCTGAACCTCCCCAAGTGCTTAGTGAACTCCATGTCCTCTTGTGCAAGACGGTTGATCGCTAGCTTCACTTCAAACACACGGCTGAGGTTGGAAGTGTTCCCATACACCTTCTTCAGCGTGTCCCACAGCTCCTTGGCTGATTCACAGTAGCTGTAGGCATCCAAGATAGCTGGGTCCAAGGATGCGTGTAGAACCGTCATCACCAGCATGTCTTCTTGTTGCCATTTCTCCACAGCTGCTTCATTGGAGACCTCTTCTTGATCTCCTCCCTGAGTAATGAGTTTCGGAGCCTCCCCTGTTGTGATGTGCCCCCACAAACCCTTACTTCCCACAGCAGTCTTCACCATCCGAGACCACACAAGGTAGTTGCTACCTTTGAAAGTAACCGCTACCGTCATCCTCATGTTCATCCCATGTTCCATCTTTGCTTGACTTGAAAACTTGGATCTTGGATTTCGTACACACCAACCTTGAGTCTAGAATCACGCAAACCAACAGAACGTAGCTGATGTGATATTGGGTTCATATGTGAAGCTATGGACATGGAAGACATTCAGAAATTGACCCAAGATATTAGCTAACATGTCCAGCCCATTTTTATCAAGTTACAAGCCCAAGAAGATTCAAAATCAAATGGTTTCTTTGCTGTCCAAAGAGAGTGACGAAAATTAGGTGGTTAATTGCATGGAAAGCTTCTCTCTCCTACATGCAAAGAATGCTTGTTTCAAGAACACTCTCTCTCCTCCATGCACTAGTTTTATCATTTTCAATGTAATAACTATCTAGCTTTGTGAGCAAGTCTAGTCTCTTATAAATAAGTTGTAATCTCCATTGAAATAAAATAAGAGTTGAGTTTATATTTTTGGAACCTTGAGAGTGATTCTCAAACTTGTTTTCGATCATGGTGTGTCATATCCATTGGTCAAAACTTTTATGATTGTTGGTGTGTAATATCCTTCAGTCTAACTTGGTCTAATCTAGTGTGTCATATCTAGAGGCGGTCATTATAGGGTAGTATCAAGAGACTTTCCGCCCCTCTTGTGTCACCTTTCGATCCACATCCCTTGATCGTTTGTTGCTTTCGGGCTCATTCGGTGCAAGGCTTATCCCTTACCAATTTCAGAGTGTATTCCTTGGGAGGTTTTTATCATTTGGTATCAGAGCCACTCTGAAAGCGGTATTCACTTCTCTTATCCACCATTCTTCTCATCTATCCATCTTCTAAAAAAAAAAAGAGTTTTATTATTTATGTTTTTCAAATCTGCTGGATCATTTGGGAAGTGTGTGTGCAAGTTTTTTTTTCTTTGGAGAGCAAGATTTGAGGACAAATCTTTTTTGAAGAGGAGGAGTATGATGTGATATTGGGTTCATATGTGAAGCTATGGACATGGAAGACATTCAGAAATTGACCCAAGATATTAGCTAACATGTCCAGCCCATTTTTATCAAGTTACAAGCCCAAGAAGATTCAAAATCAAATGGTTTCTTTGCTGTCCAAAGAGAGTGACGAAAATTAGGTGGTTAATTGCATGGAAAGCTTCTCTCTCCTACATGCAAAGAATGCTTGTTTCAAGAACACTCTCTCTCCTCCATGCACTAGTTTTATCATTTTCAATGTAATAACTATCTAGCTTTGTGAGCAAGTCTAGTCTCTTATAAATAAGTTGTAATCTCCATTGAAATAAAATAAGAGTTGAGTTTATATTTTTGGAACCTTGAGAGTGATTCTCAAACTTGTTTTCGATCATGGTGTGTCATATCCATTGGTCAAAACTTTTATGATTGTTGGTGTGTAATATCCTTCAGTCTAACTTGGTCTAATCTAGTGTGTCATATCTAGAGGCGGTCATTATAGGGTAGTATCAAGAGACTTTCCGCCCCTCTTGTGTCACCTTTCGATCCACATCCCTTGATCGTTTGTTGCTTTCGGGCTCATTCGGTGCAAGGCTTATCCCTTACCAATTTCAGAGTGTATTCCTTGGGAGGTTTTTATCAGTAGCACAGCTTCAACTAGAACGGACCACAGCTTCAACACCTTCAAGACTACTCGCGTGTAGCTTCAAAGACGTTTAGCTTGTAACTCTCTAAAGATCAAACCCCAGATTCAAATGAACCTGGCTCTGATACCATATGAGATTAAGAGATCCTTAGAGTAAACAGAATAAAGAGAGTGTTTAGGAAGTGATTAAGAGAAGTTTGTGAAAGATTAGGAGACTAGATAGAGCCGTTTAGTGTCTAAGAGAAAAGCATAGTGTCTAAGAGATTAGAGAGACTCAAACTGCATAATCTTCATTAGGGTTGATGAGTTACAATATATAGAGAGAGCATACAAGGGTTTTCGAAATCAAGAGAAGACTAAAGCATGTGAGGTCAATCAGGAGAGGATAAGCTCATTTGGACTAGCCAATTAGCTTCTCCACATGCGCGGAGTATCTGGCATCTTGGACCGAGATGCTCTTGCCTTTCCAGCTGTTCCAGCCTGTCAAGGCGCGCTCTACCTTATCCCTAAACGGTCTGATGCCTCAAGGTAAGTTCCTTCCCTTTACCTTAGTTACCGTGTTACTTGGCTGATGCAAGGTAAGTCTTGGTCGATGCTGGATGGTACGGACTGTACGGCTTGTACGGCCTTGTACGGACGTCCGTACCATGCTCTCCCTAAACTCTCTCAAGCTTCCTCATCTCCTTTCCTCTTCAACTCCTTAGCTCTTCATACATATATATTCAGCTCAACTCAACAACCTTGGGGACTTAAGGAGAAGGGATCAGACCGTTGAGTGGATAAGGGAAGAGCGTGCCAGGCTGGAACAGGCTGTAAAGAGGCAAAGCGTGTGAGCCTTACCATCCAATCATCCGGAAAGCAACCTTGACTCTACATGCTTCAATAGTGCCCATTTCGCCTCTTGTAAACCCTAATGCTTTCTATATAAATATGTAACCTCACTCATTAATAAGATCAATCAGTTCGAGTCTCTCTAATCTCTTAGACTATGGTTTTCTCTTAGACTCTAAACGGCTCTTTCTAGTCTCTTAATCTTTCACAAACTTCTCTTAATCACTTCCTAAACACTCTCTTTATTCTAATCACTCTAAAGATCTCTTAATCTCATATGGTATCAGAGCCAGGTTCATTTGAATCTGGGGTTTGATCTTTAGAGAGTTACAAGCTAAACGTCTTTGAAGCTACACGCGAGTAGTCTTGAAGGTGTTGAAGCTGTGGTTCGTTCTAGTTGAAGCTGTGCTGCGTTCTGTGGGTTTGCGTGATTCTAGACTCAAGGTTGGTGTGTACGAGATCCAAGATTCAAGTTTTCAAGTCAAGCAAAGATGGAACAGGGGATGAACATGAGGATGAAGGTAGCGGTTACTTTCAAAGGTAGCAACTACCTTGTGTGGTCTCGGATGGTGAAGACTGCGGTGGGAAGTAAGGGTTTGTGGGGGCACATCACAACAGGGGAGGCTCCGAAACTCATTACTCAGGGAGGAGATCAAGAAGAGGTCTCCAATGAAGCGGCTGTGGAGAAATGGCAACAAGAAGACATGCTGGTGATGACGGTTCTACACGCATCCTTGGACCCAGCTATCTTGGATGCCTACAGCTACTGTGAATCAGCCAAGGAGCTGTGGGACACGCTGAAGAAGGTGTATGGGAACATTTCCAACCTCAGCCGTGTGTTTGAAGTGAAGCTAGCGATCAACCGTCTTGCACAAGAGGACATGGAGTTCACTAAGCACTTGGGGAGGTTCAGGTCCTTATGGTCAGAGCTGGAGATGCTGAGGCCGAGCACAACTGATCCAGATCAGTTGAATGAGAGGCGCGAGCAAGACAAGGTCTTTGGTCTGCTTCTCACACTGAACCCGGCCTACACCCAGCTCATCCAGCACATGTTAAGGTCAGACAAGCTTCCGGACCTTGAGGAGGTGTGTGCACAAATCCAAAGGGAGCAGGGATCTATGGGTTTGTTTGGAGGAAAGGGGGAGCTCTCTCTTGCCAATCAAGCAGCTCATGAGGATTCAACCGAGGCTCCACAAGCAAACAAGGCATCTCACGGGAAGTACGAGGACAGGAAGTTCAATGGCAACTGTGATCATTGCAAGAAGCATGGTCATAAGAAGAGCCAATGCTGGATACTGCACCCACACCTCAAGCCGGCCAAGTTCATGAAGGAGCGTGAGGGAAGGGCAAATGTGACTGAAGGTTCAAGTGGAGCTGGCACCAGCAAGATCAGTGAAGTGGATGGGCTTGGAGGCAATGATGGGAATGGGAAGTCTCTGGTGGCTTACACAGGCGCCTCAAGCTCCCGCAGCAATGATGACTACATCAAGAGATCAGACCTTGATGCCCTCTTCAAAATGCTAAAGGAAAACGGTAACACTTACGGTTATTCCTTTGGAGCTTCTATGATTGCATATAAGGATGATCACTTGATTAGAGAACTAGTAGAACGGTTAGAAGCTAGGAATGGGTATAGACATGCTCACATTGCTAGAACTGATAAGATGCATCCATCACTTAGTAATCTATGCCATAATGCTAAACGAGTAAGTAAACCATTGATTGTTGATTCTGGTGCATCACATCATATGATAAGTGATGAAAACTTGATTAAGGATATAGAACCTACACATGGGCATGTGATGATAGCAAATGGGGATAAGATACCCATTAGAGGAATAGGAAAGCTTAAGCTGTTTAACAAAGAATCTAGAGCTTTTTACATGCCTGAATTCACATCAAACCTATTATCAGTGAAGAAATGTACTAATGATTTACAATGCAATGTTATCTTTAGTCCTAATGATGTGAAGTTTCAGGATATTGAGAGCAGCAGATTGATTGGGAAAGGGGTGACTAAGGGAGATCTCTATATGCTTGAAGAACTCACTTCTGTTCCTGATTATAGTTGCTCGTTTACTTCTGCTTCTTTGTTGAATAAAAATGCATTGTGGCATGCTAGAGTAGGACACCCTCATGTTAAAGCTTTGAACTTAATGGTACCAGGTGTTGTGTTTGAGAACAAAGATTGTGAAGCTTGTATTTTAGGCAAGCATTGTAGAACTGTGTTTCAAAAGTCTACTACCGTTTATGATAATTGCTTTGATCTAATTCACTCAGATGTGTGGACTGCCCCTTGCTTATCTAGAGATAGTTATAAGTATTTTGTCACATTCATTGATGAAAAATCCAAATACACCTGGTTAACCTTAATTCAGACCAAAGATAGGGTACTTGATGCATTTAGGAACTTTCAAACTTATGTAACTAACCATTATCATGCTAAGATTAAAATTTTGAGATCAGATAATGGAGGGGAGTACACGAGTCATGCATTCAAGCAACACCTATCACAACATGGGATCCTACATCAAACAAGCTGTCCTTATACTCCACAGCAAAATGGAGTGGCTGAGAGGAAGAATAGGCATCTCATGGAAGTGGCAAGGTCACTTATGTTTCAGAGTAATGTTCCAAAGAGATTTTGGAGTGATGCGGTTGCCACTGCTTGTTACCTGATAAACAGAACCCCAACCAAAGTTCTGAATGAGAAGGCTCCATTTGAAGTTCTGAACAGGTACAAGCCAGCTCTTGATTATTTGCGAGTCTTTGGATGCCTATGCTTTGTACTCAAACCAGGAGAGATGATCAACAAGCTAGAAGCAAGAAGCACTAAGGCTGTGTTCATAGGATACTCAGCTACACAGAAAGGATACAAATGCTATGATCCTATAGCAAGGAGAGTTCTTGTATCTAGAGATGTGAAGTTCTTGGAAGATAGAGGATACTATGAAGAAAAGAATCAAGAAGACCTGAAGGACTTAACATCAGACAAGGCCACCACCTTGCGGATCATTCTTGAAGGTCTTGGAATCAGTACATCCCAGGATCCAAGGAATCACGCAACTACACCTCCTGAAGTTGGTTCACCATCCCACCTTGATCATGAGGGAGGAGAGGAGCATGAGGAGCCTATGCAAGAGGCCAACCAAGATGAAGGAGGAGTAGAGAATGAAGGAGAAGAGAGCATAGGCTCGGATGGTCATGGACATGATCATGGTGTGACACAAACACCTTCTCAAGATGAAGTGGTAGAAGAACAACAGGAAGAAGAACCGGTTGTGCAGCCACTAAGAAGGAGTACAAGGATAAGGAAGGATCCTTCCAGTTGGGTAAACACGAGAGTGTACTACAATGCCCAAGCTGTGGAGCATCCTTCTCAAGCCGTGTGCTCCTTTGCTCAATACCCAGAAGCACATTGCGCTTTCATGGTAAACTTGGATGAGAATCACATCCCAAGAAGCTATGAAGAAGCAATGAAAGATAAAGAATGGAAGGAATCAGTTGGAGATGAGGCAGGAGCAATGATCAAGAATGATACATGGTATGAGAGTGAGTTACCAAAAGGGAAGAAGGCTGTGACTAGTAGATGGATATTCACAATCAAGTACAAAGCGGATGGAAAGGTTGAGAGGAAGAAGTCAAGGCTAGTTGCAAGAGGTTTCACTCAAACTTATGGAGAAGATTACATAGAAACCTTTGCACCAGTAGCTAAACTCCACACAATCCGGATTGTACTGAGCTTAGCTGTGAATCTTGGATGGGGGTTATGGCAAATGGATGTGAAAAATGCGTTTCTACAAGGTGAACTTGAGGATGAAGTGTATATGCATCCACCTCCAGGCCTTGAACACCTAGTGAAGAGTGGAAATGTGTTGAGACTGAAGAAAGCCATCTATGGGCTGAAGCAATCACCAAGAGCTTGGTACAACAAGTTGAGTACTACTCTGAATGGCCGAGGCTTCAAGAAGTCTGAACTAGATCACACCCTCTTCACACTCACGACTCCCTCAGGTATGATTGCACTTCTTGTGTATGTTGATGATATCATTATCACAGGGAGTGATAAGGAAGGTATCATAGCAACCAAGGAGTTTCTTAAATCCATGTTTGAGATTAAAGACTTGGGAGAAATGAAATACTTTCTTGGAATTGAGATATGTAGATCCAAGGAAGGTTTGTTCATGTCCCAAAGGAAGTATACACTTGATCTTTTGAAAGGTGCAGGTGCTTATGGAGGCAAGACAGCAAGGATGCCTATGGAGGATGGCTACAAAGTCCCACGAGAGGGGGAGATTGAAGACAGCAAACCTTATCAGGATCCTAAACTCTATAGAAAACTAGTTGGCAAATTGATTTATCTCACTATAACTAGACCTGACATTTGTTTTGCTGTGAATCAGGTGAGTCAACACATGCAAGTACCTAAGGAACATCATTGGCGCATGGTGGAGAGGATCTTGATGTATCTCAACGGCTCACCTGATCAAGGAGTATGGATGGGCTGCAATGGAAGCACTGAAGTGGTGGGATACTGTGATGCGGATTGGGCTGGTGATAGAGCAGACAGGAGATCAACCACAGGCTATTGCACATTCATTGGAGGCAACTTGGTGACTTGGAAGAGTAAGAAGCAGAAGGTGGTGTCTTGCTCAAGTGCAGAAGCTGAGTATAGAGCTATGCTGAAGCTCACCAACGAGTTAGTATGGATCAAAGGCATCTTGAAGCATTTGGAGATTGATCAAGCCACGCCAATGACCATGCATTGTGACAACCAAGCAGCTATCCACATTGCCTCCAACTCGGTGTTCCATGAGAGAACCAAGCACATTGAAGTTGATTGCCACAAGGTGAGGCAGATGATCATCTTAGGAGTCATCTTGCCATGCTACACAAGAAGTGAAGATCAGTTAGCGGATGTGTTCACCAAGGCTGCAAGACAGAAGACAATGGAGTCCATTCACATACGGTTGGGCCTCATTGATCTTGGGAAGAGAAGGAGCTGATCCCCTTGGCTGTGAGGTCTTTACTCTTTTTCCCTTATCAAGGTTTTATCCCAATGGGTTTTCCTTGGTAAGGTTTTTAATGAGGAAGATCTCATAGCTATCCAAGCTTAGGCTTTCACAAAGCTAAGCTTGAGGGGGAGTGTTGAGTTGAGTTGATTATATTGGTATGGAGAGAAGAGGAGTTGAAGAGGAGAAGAGATGGAGAAGCTTAGGGGGTTTGGGTGTGAATGGTACGGACGTCCGTACAAGGCCGTACATGGCCGTACCGTCCGTACCAAAGGTCTCGACCAAAACTTACCCAACTCGACCAAGTGAAACGGTAACAAGGGAGTGTTACCTTGGGGACTTAAGGAGAAGGGATCAGACCGTTGAGTGGATAAGGGAAGAGCGTGCCAGGCTGGAACAGGCTGTAAAGAGGCAAAGCGTGTGAGCCTTACCATCCAATCATCCGGAAAGCAACCTTGACTCTACATGCTTCAATAGTGCCCATTTCGCCTCTTGTAAACCCTAATGCTTTCTATATAAATATGTAACCTCACTCATTAATAAGATCAATCAGTTCGAGTCTCTCTAATCTCTTAGACTATGGTTTTCTCTTAGACTCTAAACGGCTCTTTCTAGTCTCTTAATCTTTCACAAACTTCTCTTAATCACTTCCTAAACACTCTCTTTATTCTAATCACTCTAAAGATCTCTTAATCTTATAGGGATTGAGATATGCAGATCAAAGGAAGGATTGTTTATGTCTCAAAGGAAGTATGTGATTGATCTATTTAAGGGAGCAGATGCCTATGGAGGAAAGACAGCCAAGATGCCAATGGAGGATGGTTACAAGGTTCCACGTGAGGGGGAGATTGAGGATAGCAAGCCATTCCATGATCCTAAGCTTTATAGGAAGCTAGTGGGGAAGTTGATTTATCTTACCATTACTAGACCTGATGTGTGCTTTGCGGTGAATCAAGTCAGTCAACACATGCAAGTTCCTAAGGAGCACCACTGGCGGATGGTGGAAAGGATCTTGATGTATCTGAATGGAACTACTGGTCTTGGAGTATGGATGGGATGTAACAAGAGTACTGAGGTTGTAGGCTACTGTGATGCAGATTGGGCTGGGGACCGAGCAGATAGAAGATCAACCACAGGCTATTGTACATTCATTGGTGGTAACTTGGTCACTTGGAAGAGTAAGAAGCAGAAGGTAGTGTCATGTTCCAGTGCTGAGGCCGAGTATAGAGCAATGCTGAAGCTTACAAATGAGCTAGTGTGGATAAAAGGGATTTTGAAGCATCTGGAGATTATTCAAGCAACGCCAATGACAATGCATTGTGATAATCAAGCAGCTATCCACATTGCATCTAATTCTGTGTTCCATGAGAGAACAAAGCACATTGAGGTTGATTGTCACAAGGTGAGGCAGATGATGATTCTTGGGGTGATTCTACCTTGTTATACTCGGAGTGAGGATCAGTTAGCAGATGTGTTCACAAAGGCAGCAAGGCAAAAGACAATGGAGTCCATACACATCAGGTTAGGACTCATTGATCTCTCGCCTAAGGGCTAGTCTATACACTCTCCTGATCATGTGATCTCTACTCTTTTTCCTCATTAAGGTTTTGTCCCAATGGGTTTTCTTTAATGAGGTTTTAATGAGGGAGATCTCATGGTCCTTCCAAGCTTGACTTGTTCCACATGGTCAAGCTTGAGGGGGAGTGTTGAGATGAGAGAATAAAGAGTTGATATATTGAGAGGGGAAGAGAGTTGGAGCAGACAGTAACTTTGGAGTTTTACTGTGGTAACTTTAGTTTAACCACAGTAACTACTTGGGAAGTTATCTGATGAGATGAGAAGGTAACTTAGTGAAGAGAAGAGAGTAAACTCGACCAAAGAGGATAAGGAAGGATAAGGGAGCAGTTTGACAGCCTGTATGATGCTGGAAAGGAGAGGATGCTTTTCTACTAGTGCAAGCATGTGAGAAAGCACAGCCAAGTGATTCAAAAGGAGTTCCAGCCTGTCCTTTGACTACACATGCTTATACATTTCGAAATTACTTGTTGCTCTCTCTTTATATACTTGTAAACCCTCATCAGTATTAATTAATGGAGTTTTGAGTCTCTCTCTCTTAAGTCTCTCTCTTGTTCTTAATCTCCAATCTCTTTAATTCTCAGATTAGGCTTAATCACTCTTTAAATCACCAAATCTAATATTGAGGGGGAGTGTTGAGTTGAGCTGAGTATAAGTGTGAAGCAAGTGAGGAGTTGAGACTAAGGAGATGAGTTGAAGCTTGGGAAGGTTTGGGTAAAGTCCGTACAAGTCCGTACAGTCCGTACATGACCGTACACATGAAGATGGGTGAAACCTTGACAAGGGTAAAGAAGTTATGTGCGGTAACTTAGGTGAAGGGAAGGAACTTACCTTGATGCATCAGACCGTTTAGGGATAAGGTAGAGCGCGCCTTGACAGGCTGGAACAGCTGGAAAGGCAAGAGCATCTCGGTCCAAGATGCTAGATACTCCGCGCATGTGGAGAAGCTAATTGGCTAGTCCAAATGAGCTTATCCTCTCCTGATTGACCTCACATGCTTTAGTCTTCTCTTGATTTCGAAAACCCTTGTATGCTCACACTATATATTGTAACTCATCAACCCTAATAAAGATTATGCAGTTTGAGTCTCTCTAATCTCTTAGACACTATGGTTTTCTCTTAGACTCTAAACGGCTCTATCTAGTCTCTTAATCTTTCACAAACTTCTCTTAATCACTTCTTAAACACTCTCTTTATTCTGATTACTCTAAGGATCTCTTAATCTCATAGATTCATCCTGTTTTGATTAGAATGACAAGGAAGCTGTCATATTCCCAAACAGGAAAACTGGGATCACCTGATTTGAAAGTGGGATAGCTTCTTCATCCTAACTCCTATGAGATTTATTCAACTTCCTAGTGATTCTCCATTACTTTATATAACAAAATCAAGCTTCTTACATCGCGATTCATCCTGGTTTGATTAGAATGACAAAGAAGCTGTCATATTCCCAAACAGGAAAAGTGGGATCACCTGATTTGAAAGTGGGATTGCTTCTTCATCCTAACTCCTATGAAATTTATTCAACTTCCTAGTGATTCTCCATTACTATATGTATCAAAATCAAGCTTCTTACATCGCGATTCATCCTGTTTTGATTAGAATGACAAGGAAGCTGTCATATTCCCAAACAGGAAAACTGGGATCACCTGATTTGAAAGTGGGATATAGCTTCTTCATCCTAACTCCTATGAGATTTATTCAACTTCCTAGTGATTCTCCATTACTTTATGTGTCAAAATCAAGCTTCTTACATCGTGATTCATCTTGGTTTGATTAGAATGACAAGGAAGCTGTCATATTCCCAAACAGGAAAACTGGGATCACCTGATTTGAAAGTGGGATAGCTTCTTCATCCTAACTCCTATGAGATTTATTCAACTTCCTAATGGTTCTACACTACTTTATGTATCCAATTCAAGCTTCTTACATCATGATTCATCCTGGTTTGATTAGAATGACAAAGAAGCTGTCATATTCCCAAACAGGAAAATTGGGATCACCTGATTTGAAAGTGGGACAGCTTCTTCATCCTAACTCCTACGAGATTTATTCAACTTCCTAATGATTCTCCATTACTTTATGTATGAAAATCAAGCTTCTTACGTCGCGATTCATCCTGGTTTGATTAGAATGACAAGGAAGCTGTCATATTCCCAAACAGGAAAACTGGGATCACCTAATTTGAAAGTGGGATAGCTTCTTCATCCTAACTCCTATGAGATTTATTCAACTTCCTAATGGTTCTCCACTACTTTATGTATCTATTTAAAGCTTCTTACATCACGATTTATCCTGGTTTGATTAGAATGACAAAGAAGCTGTCATATTCCCAAACAGAAAAACTAGAATCACCTGATTTGAAAGTGGGATGGCTTCTTCATCCTAACTCCTATGAGATTTATTCAACTTCCTAATGGTTCTCCACTACTTTATGTATCAAAATCAAGCTTCTTACATCGCGATTCATCCTGGTTTGATTAGAATAACAAGGAAGCTGTCATATTCCCAAACAGGAAAACTGGGATCACCTGATTTGAAAGTGGGATAGCTTCTTCATCCTAACTCCTATGAGATTTATTCAACTTTCTAATGGTTCTCCACTACTTTATGTATCCATTTAAAGCTTCTTACATCACGATTCATCCTGGTTTGATTAGAATGACAAAGAAGCTGTCATATTCCCAAACAGAAAAATTGGGATCACCTGATTTGAAAGTGGGATAGCTTCTTCATCCTAACTCCTATGAGATTTATTCAACTTCCTAATGGTTCTCCACTACTTTATGTATCAAAATCAAGCTTCTTACATCAAGATTCATCCTTGTTTGATTAGAATGACAAAGAAGCTATCATATTCCCAAACAGGAAAACTGGGATCACCTGATTTGAAAGTGGGATAGCTTCTTCATCCAAACTCCTATGAGATTTATTCAACTTCCTAATGGTTCTCCACTACTTTATGTATCCAATTCAAGCTTCTTACATCGCGATTCATCCTGGTTTGATTAGAATGACAAAGAAGCTGTCCTATTCCCAAACAGGAAAATTAAAGATCACCTGATTTGAAAGTGGGACAGCTTCTTCATCATAACTTCTATGAGATTTATTCAACTTCCTAGTGATTATCCATTACTTTATATATCAAAATCAAGCTTATTACATCGCGATTCATCCTGGTTTGATTAGAATGACAAAGACGATGTCATATTCCCAAACAGGAAAACTGGGATCACCTGATTTGAAAGTGGGATAGCTTCTTCATCCTAACTCCAATGAGATTTATTCAACTTTCAAATGGTTCTCCACTACTTTATGTATCCATTTAAAGCTTCTTACATCACGATTCATCCTGGTTTGATTAGAATGACAAAGAAGCTGTCATATTCCCAAACAGAAAAACTGGGATCACCTGATTTGAAAGTGGGATAGCTTCTTCATCCAAACTCCTATAAGATTTATTCAACTTCCTAATGGTTCTCCACTACTTTATGTATCCAATTCAAGCTTCTTACATCGCGATTCATCCTGGTTTGATTAGAATGACAAAGAAGCTGTCATATTCCCAAACAGGAAAATTAAAGATCACCTGATTTGAAAGTGGGACAGCTTCTTCATCATAACTCCTATGAGATTTATTCAACTTCCTAGTGATTCTCCATTACTTTATATATCAAAATCAAGCTTATTACATCGCGATTCATCCTGGTTTGATTAGAATGACAAAGAAGATGTCATATTCCCAAACAGGAAAATTGGGATCACCTGATTTGAAAGTGGGACAGCTTCTTCATCCTAACTCCTATGCGATTTATTCAACTTCCTAGTGATTCTCCATTACTATATATATCAAAATCAAGCTTCTTACATCGCGATTCATCCTGTTTTGATTAGAATGACAAGGAAGCTGTCATATTCCCAAACAGGAAAACTGGGATCACCTGATTTGAAAGTGGGATAGCTTCTTCATCCTAACTCCTATGAGATTTATTCAAATTCCTAGTGATTCTCCATTACTTTATATAACAAAATCAAGCTTCTTACATCGCGATTCATCCTGGTTTGATTAGAATGACAAAGAAGCTGTCATATTCCCAAACAGGCAAAGTGGGATCACCTGATTTGAAAGTGGGATTGCTTCTTCATCCTAACTCCTATGAAATTTATTCAACTTCCTAGTGATTCTCCATTACTATATGTATCAAAATCAAGCTTCTTACATCGCGATTCATCCTGTTTTGATTAGAATGACAAGGAAGCTGTCATATTCCCAAACAGGAAAACTGGGATCACCTGATTTGAAAGTGGGGTAGCTTCTTCATCCTAACTCCTATGAGATTTATTCAACTTCCTAGTGATTCTCCATTACTTTATGTGTCAAAATCAAGCTTCTTACATCGTGATTCATCTTGGTTTGATTAGAATGACAAGGAAGCTGTCATATTCCCAAACAGGAAAACTGGGATCACCTGATTTGAAAGTGGGATAGCTTCTTCATCCTAACTCCTATGAGATTTATTCAACTTCCTAATGGTTCTCCACTACTTTATGTATCCAATTCAAGCTTCTTACATCATGATTCATCCTGGTTTGATTAGAATGACAAAGAAGCTGTCATATTCCCAAACAGGAAAATTGGGATCACCTGATTTGAAAGTGGGACAACTTCTTCATCCTAACTCCTATGAGATTTATTCAACTTCCTAATGATTCTCCATTACTTTATGTATCAAAATCAAGCTTCTTACATCGCGATTCATCCTTGTTTGATTAGAATGACAAGAAAGCTGTCATATTCCCAAACAGGAAAACTGGGATCACCTGATTTGAAAGTGGGATAGCTTCTTCATCCTAACTCCTATGAGATTTATTCAACTTCCTAATGGTTCTCCACTACTTTATGTATCCAATTCAAGCTTCTTAGATCACGATTCATCCTGGTTTGATTAGAATGACAAAGAAGCTGTCATATTCCCAAACAGGAAAACTGGGATCACCTGATTTGAAAGTGGGATAGCTTCTTCATCCTAACTCCTATGAGATTTATTCAACTTCCTAGTGATTCTCCATTACTTTATATATCAAAATCAAGCTTCTTACATCGCGATTCATCCTGGTTTGATTAGAATGACAAAGAAGATGTCATATTCCCAAACAGGAAAATTGGGATCACCTGATTTGAAAGTGGGACAGCTTCTTCATCCTAACTCCTATGCGATTTATTCAACTTCCTAGTGATTCTCCATTACTATATGTATCAAAATCAAGCTTCTTACATCGCGATTCATCCTGTTTTGATTAGAATAATAAGGAAGCTGTCATATTCCCAAACAGGAAAACTGGGATCACCTGATTTGAAAGTGGGATAGCTTCTTCATCCTAACTCCTATGAGATTTATTCAATTTCCTAGTGATTCTCCATTACTTTATATAACAAAATCAAGCTTCTTACATCGCGATTCTATGAGATTAAGAGATCTTTAGAGTGATTAGAATAAAGAGAGTGTTTAGGAAGTGATTAAGAGAAGTTTGTGAAAGATTAAGAGACTAGAAAGAGCCGTTTAGAGTCTAAGAGAAAACCATAGTCTAAGAGATTAGAGAGACTCGAACTGATTGATCTTATTAATGAGTGAGGTTACATATTTATATAGAAAGCATTAGGGTTTACAAGAGGCGAAATGGGCACTATTGAAGCATGTAGAGTCAAGGTTGCTTTCCGGATGATTGGATGGTAAGGCTCACACGCTTTGCCTCTTTACAGCCTGTTCCAGCCTGGCACGCTCTTCCCTTATCCACTCAACGGTCTGATCCCTTCTCCTTAAGTCCCCAAGGTAACACTCCCTTGTTACCGTTTCACTTGGTCGAGTTGGGTAAGTTTTGGTCGAGACCTTTGGTACGGACGGTACGGCCATGTACGGCCTTGTACGGACGTCCGTACCATTCACACCCAAACCCCCTAAGCTTCTCCATCTCTTCTCCTCTTCAACTCCTCTTCTCTCCATACCAATATAATCAACTCAACTCAACACTCCCCCTCAAGCTTAGCTTTGTGAAAGCCTAAGCTTGGATAGCTATGAGATCTTCCTCATTAAAAACCTTACCAAGGAAAACCCATTGGGATAAAACCTTGATAAGGGAAAAAGAGTAAAGACCTCACAGCCAAGGGGATCAGCTCCTTCTCTTCCCAAGATCAATGAGGCCCAACCGTATGTGAATGGACTCCATTGTCTTCTGTCTTGCAGCCTTGGTGAACACATCCGCTAACTGATCTTCACTTCTTGTGTAGCATGGCAAGATGACTCCTAAGATGATCATCTGCCTCACCTTGTGGCAATCAACTTCAATGTGCTTGGTTCTCTCATGGAACACCGAGTTGGAGGCAATGTGGATAGCTGCTTGGTTGTCACAATGCATGGTCATTGGCGTGGCTTGATCAATCTCCAAATGCTTCAAGATGCCTTTGATCCATACTAACTCGTTGGTGAGCTTCAGCATAGCTCTATACTCAGCTTCTGCACTTGAGCAAGACACCACCTTCTGCTTCTTACTCTTCCAAGTCACCAAGTTGCCTCCAATGAATGTGCAATAGCCTGTGGTTGATCTCCTGTCTGCTCTATCACCAGCCCAATCCGCATCACAGTATCCCACCACTTCAGTGCTTCCATTGCAGCCCATCCATACTCCTTGATCAGGTGAGCCGTTGAGATACATCAAGATCCTCTCCACCATGCGCCAATGATGTTCCTTAGGTACTTGCATGTGTTGACTCACCTGATTCACAGCAAAACAAATGTCAGGTCTAGTTATAGTGAGATAAATCAATTTGCCAACTAGTTTTCTATAGAGTTTAGGATCCTGATAAGGTTTGCTGTCTTCAATCTCCCCCTCTCGTGGGACTTTGTAGCCATCCTCCATAGGCATCCTTGCTGTCTTGCCTCCATAAGCACCTGCACCTTTCAAAAGATCAAGTGTATACTTCCTTTGGGACATGAACAAACCTTCCTTGGATCTACATATCTCAATTCCAAGAAAGTATTTCATTTCTCCCAAGTCTTTAATCTCAAACATGGATTTAAGAAACTCCTTGGTTGCTATGATACCTTCCTTATCACTCCCTGTGATAATGATATCATCAACATACACAAGAAGTGCAATCATACCTGAGGGAGTCGTGAGTGTGAAGAGGGTGTGATCTAGTTCAGACTTCTTGAAGCCTCGGCCATTCAGAGTAGTACTCAACTTGTTGTACCAAGCTCTTGGTGATTGCTTCAGCCCATAGATGGCTTTCTTCAGTCTCAACACATTTCCACTCTTCACTAAGTGTTCAAGGCCTGGAGGTGGATGCATATACACTTCATCCTCAAGTTCACCTTGTAGAAACGCATTTTTCACATCCATTTGCCATAACCCCCATCCAAGATTCACAGCTAAGCTCAGTACAATCCGGATTGTGTGGAGTTTAGCTACTGGTGCAAAGGTTTCTATGTAATCTTCTCCATAAGTTTGAGTGAAACCTCTTGCAACTAGCCTTGACTTCTTCCTCTCAACCTTTCCATCCGCTTTGTACTTGATTGTGAATATCCATCTACTAGTCACAGCCTTCTTCCCTTTTGGTAACTCACTCTCATACCATGTATCATTCTTGATCATTGCTCCTGCCTCATCTCCAACTGATTCCTTCCATTCTTTATCTTTCATTGCTTCTTCATAGCTTCTTGGGATGTGATTCTCATCCAAGTTTACCATGAAAGCGCAATGTGCTTCTGGATATTGAGCAAAGGAGCACACGGCTTGAGAAGGATGCTCCACAGCTTGGGCATTGTAGTACACTCTCGTGTTTACCCAACTGGAAGGATCCTTCCTTATCCTTGTACTCCTTCTTAGTGGCTGCACAACCGGTTCTTCTTCCTGTTGTTCTTCTACCACTTCATCTTGAGAAGGTGTTTGTGTCACACCATGATCATGTCCATGACCATCCGAGCCTATGCTCTCTTCTCCTTCATTCTCTACTCCTCCTTCATCTTGGTTGGCCTCTTGCATAGGCTCCTCATGCTCCTCTCCTCCCTCATGATCAAGGTGGGATGGTGAACCAACTTCAGGAGGTGTAGTTGCGTGATTCCTTGGATCCTGGGATGTACTGATTCCAAGACCTTCAAGAATGATCCGCAAGGTGGTGGCCTTGTCTGATGTTAAGTCCTTCAGGTCTTCTTGATTCTTTTCTTCATAGTATCCTCTATCTTCCAAGAACTTCACATCTCTAGATACAAGAACTCTCCTTGCTATAGGATCATAGCATTTGTATCCTTTCTGTGTAGCTGAGTATCCTATGAACACAGCCTTAGTGCTTCTTGCTTCTAGCTTGTTGATCATCTCTCCTGGTTTGAGTACAAAGCATAGGCATCCAAAGACTCGCAAATAATCAAGAGCTGGCTTGTACCTGTTCAGAACTTCAAATGGAGCCTTCTCATTCAGAACTTTGGTTGGGGTTCTGTTTATCAGGTAACAAGCAGTGGCAACCGCATCACTCCAAAATCTCTTTGGAACATTACTCTGAAACATAAGTGACCTTGCCACTTCCATGAGATGCCTATTCTTCCTCTCAGCCACTCCATTTTGCTGTGGAGTATAAGGACAGCTTGTTTGATGTAGGATCCCATGTTGTGATAGGTGTTGCTTGAATGCATGACTCGTGTACTCCCCTCCATTATCTGATCTCAAAATTTTAATCTTAGCATGATAATGGTTAGTTACATAAGTTTGAAAGTTCCTAAATGCATCAAGTACCCTATCTTTGGTCTGAATTAAGGTTAACCAGGTGTATTTGGATTTTTCATCAATGAATGTGACAAAATACTTATAACTATCTCTAGATAAGCAAGGGGCAGTCCACACATCAGAGTGAATTAGATCAAAGCAATTATCATAAACGGTAGTAGACTTTTGAAACACAGTTCTACAATGCTTGCCTAAAATACAAGCTTCACAATCTTTGTTCTCAAACACAACACCTGGTACCATTAAGTTCAAAGCTTTAACATGAGGGTGTCCTACTCTAGCATGCCACAATGCATTTTTATTCAACAAAGAAGCAGAAGTAAACGAGCAACTATAATCAGGAACAGAAGTGAGTTCTTCAAGCATATAGAGATCTCCCTTAGTCACCCCTTTCCCAATCAATCTGCTGCTCTCAATATCCTGAAACTTCACATCATTAGGACTAAAGATAACATTGCATTGTAAATCATTAGTACATTTCTTCACTGATAATAGGTTTGATGTGAATTCAGGCATGTAAAAAGCTCTAGATTCTTTGTTAAACAGCTTAAGCTTTCCTATTCCTCTAATGGGTATCTTATCCCCATTTGCTATCATCACATGCCCATGTGTAGGTTCTATATCCTTAATCAAGTTTTCATCACTTATCATATGATGTGATGCACCAGAATCAACAATCAATGGTTTATTTACTCGTTTAGCATTATGGCATAGATTACTAAGTGATGGATGCATCTTATCAGTTCTAGCAATGTGAGCATGTCTATACCCATTCCTAGCTTCTAACCGTTCTACTAGTTCTCTAATCAAGTGATCATCCTTATATGCAATCATAGAAGCTCCAAAGGAATAACCGTAAGTGTTACCGTTTTCCTTTAGCATTTTGAAGAGGGCATCAAGGTCTGATCTCTTGATGTAGTCATCATTGCTGCGGGAGCTTGAGGCGCCTGTGTAAGCCACCAGAGACTTCCCATTCCCATCATTGCCTCCAAGCCCATCCACTTCACTGATCTTGCTGGTGCCAGCTCCACTTGAACCTTCAGTCACATTTGCCCTTCCCTCACGCTCCTTCATGAACTTGGCCGGCTTGAGGTGTGGGTGCAGTATCCAGCATTGGCTCTTCTTATGACCATGCTTCTTGCAATGATCACAGTTGCCATTGAACTTCCTGTCCTCGTACTTCCCGTGAGATGCCTTGTTTGCTTGTGGAGCCTCGGTTGAATCCTCATGAGCTGCTTGATTGGCAAGAGAGAGCTCCCCCTTTCCTCCAAACAAACCCATAGATCCCTGCTCCCTTTGGATTTGTGCACACACCTCCTCAAGGTCCGGAAGCTTGTCTGACCTTAACATGTGCTGGATGAGCTGGGTGTAGGCCGGGTTTAGTGTGAGAAGCAGACCAAAGACCTTGTCTTGCTCGCGCCTCTCATTCAACTGATCTGGATCAGTTGTGCTCGGCCTCAGCATCTCCAGCTCTGACCATAAGGACCTGAACCTCCCCAAGTGCTTAGTGAACTCCATGTCCTCTTGTGCAAGACGGTTGATCGCTAGCTTCACTTCAAACACACGGCTGAGGTTGGAAATGTTCCCATACACCTTCTTCAGCGTGTCCCACAGCTCCTTGGCTGATTCACAGTAGCTGTAGGCATCCAAGATAGCTGGGTCCAAGGATGCGTGTAGAACCGTCATCACCAGCATGTCTTCTTGTTGCCATTTCTCCACAGCCGCTTCATTGGAGACCTCTTCTTGATCTCCTCCCTGAGTAATGAGTTTCGGAGCCTCCCCTGTTGTGATGTGCCCCCACAAACCCTTACTTCCCACCGCAGTCTTCACCATCCGAGACCACACAAGGTAGTTGCTGTTAACTTGAAGAGAAGAAGTGGAGAAGCAAAAGTGATGAGTTGAGTTGGTGCTTGTGCAAAGACATGGCAAGATCTTCAGAGGTTGATGAGGACCTAAAGTCAGTAGCTGGACCACCAACTCATGAGATCAACCATACAAGCTACATTGGAGCCAGCAGCGACATAGGTGCACTCAAAGAAGGATATCTTTGCAACCATAAGGAATTTAACCGTGAAACCAGTTTCTATAGATTCTCAACTCAACCAGAGCACGCAGCGAATTGGTTTCATACCAAACAGAGTAATGGTTTAGGAGATATGCCAGTTACAAGTCAGACTATCTACACTGCATCCGAATTGGTTCTAATTAAGGAAAGTAATTCTTTGCTTAAGGAGTGTGCAACTCAAACTCACGTGTGGAAACCAGGAGATTATTCATTACATCTAAGAGCAGTGGGAGAGTTTCTACCATGCACCAGCAGCCACATGATCAAGATGAATCCCTTATTTGTCAACTTACCTTACATGGATGCATTCACACTTGGAGTTATTAAAGACCAACGGCTCTTTCCCCTTCTGTTCAGGCACGACTTAGAGACTATCCAGACATCAAAGGAGATCCCACGGATGCATTTATTTCTGCCCAAACTCACAAGATACAAGGAGAGAAGACAACTTCCATACATGGACAGATTCTGCACCAACTAAGTCCAACGGCTAGTTTTTCACTTATTATTTCTTTCCAAGTTATTCTTTTAGGCATTTGTGTTCTTTTCTATTTAAACAGAGCTAAGTCTCATTTGTAAATCACCCTTGCACGAAATTAATAAAGTATTATTCAGTTTACAAAGTTTGTCTTTGTTTTGTTCAATTAGTCTTTAGGTGGATTCCTTTAGATTTCTTGTCCGTTTGCTTGTCTCCTTAGTTTGTGGATTCATTCTAGGATACAAGTGTAGGTCTCTGTCTTTGTGTGGATTCACATAGGCGCAGGCTTCTGGTCTTATCAAAGGGATATTTCCGCAACCCTTTGTGGCGACAATCGACCCATTCAAGCTTGACAACTCTTGTTGCCTTGTGATCTAGCCTTTGTTAGCTTAGGCTTGTATCATTTTTGGTATCAGAGCTTCAAAAGCTCCTATCTATCAGGTTATATCTATCCTTGTCTCTATTCATTTGCATTTGTTTATTTGTTTCATCTCTTTTGCATTTGTTTCATTTATAAAATCATATAAAAAAACCATAAAAATTGTTTGCAATTTCTGTCCATTTTTGCATTTGCTTGTTCTTGGTGTTAAAACCAGGGAGGCACGACAAAGATGACCATTTACTTTCTTTGATTCATATAAATTTGAAAATCCAAAAGAAATCGTGTTTGCATTAGTTGTTTCCTTAGTTTCTATTTCGGTTTATTCACTTACTATAAAAAAAAAAAGGTCAATTTTGTTTCTTGCTTCTTTTAAATTCTAAAAATTATAAAACCAGAATAAAAAGTTAATTTCATTGTCTTAGTTTTATATATTTCGTGTTTCCATTAAAAAAAAAACAAAAAAAAAAAGTGAATTCTTTTTCATTTGTTTTAATTTTCCAAAAAAAATAAATAAATAAATAAAATAAAAACAAGGAGATACTAAGTTTCCATTTTTTTTTGTTCTTTCTTATTCTTCTCTCCTTTCTTTTGCTAAGCCACGACTTAATTCCTTTTTCTTCTGTTTGTGCAAGGCAAACTCTGAGAAAAGATAGAGAAGACGCCAATGGAGGATTACTCAGAAGAAGAGGCTGAAGAATACAACACGTCTGAGGTAGATTGGGGAGAAGAAGCTGACCAGGATTGTTGGGACGATGGAGATGACCACACTGAAGGTCATTGGTGCGCAGACTCTGTTCCAGAGTATGTCCCAAACGATGAACAAGAATACCCAGAGGTGGAACCAGAATCAATGGACCAGTATTCAACTTGCTATGGTCCCAAATCCCAACTCATCTATGAGGATAGTTCTGAAGGGAAATATTATTCTCAAGCGTGTCCTAGAAGAGAAAAGACCACTGTGGCTGCACCATCAAGATCTTATCATGGGAGTCTATCAAGACATGCTCACAGCACGCCATGGAACTACAATGGAGATCAGTTTTATCAGAATCGCTTGGCTGCACCATCTATACATTTTTCTGGTCATAAGCAAGGACCAAGTGCATATCTAAGGTGGGAGGACGACATGGAGCAATGGTTTATAGCTTGGAGAATTCCAGAGAAGCTAAAGCTAACTTATGCGAAGGATACCTTAACCGGAGAGGCATACAATTGGTGGAGTCAGCTAGATGCTGATAGGATCTATTTCAATGATCCGGCTTTTACTTGGAAAGAGGTTAAGATGCTCATGTATAGTGAGTTTGTGAAGAAGGCAAAATACATTCAGAAGGTGTCCACAAGGAGATTAATAAAGCACCAAGTCTTGCAACCCACAGTTCAGAGAGAAGTTGTTTCCCAAAGACAAAGTTCAAGGCCAGTGCATCCACCTCAAGTCAAACGAAACCAAGGTGAGCACTCTAACTCTTTAAAACCATCTGAGGTTATTTGTTATAGGTGTCAAGGCAAGGGCCATCTAGCAAAGGAGTGTCCCACAAAACGAGTTGTGAAGTCAGTAGTATCTGAAGCAAAAGAAACAAACTTGGAGGTAAGTGATTCCGATACTAGAATTGATGATTCCTTTTCTAGAATGGATAAACATATTGATGATCTTATCAACTTGATTAAAGCTAGATCTACTTCTGTTTCTAGTAATTCCATGACTGTCTTAACACACTTGTCTAGCGCCCAAAAGGTTGAAAGTATTTCAGGTACTAACATAGAAATCAAGGAACAAGAGCCCAACCTTGCTGCGCAATCAAGTCCAACACTTGATAAGGTGATTTCTGAACTTAAAGTGAATAATCTTACTTATCAAAACACTGGTATGATGCACTTGCACTCTGTCCAGAATGTTGATGAAGGTCTAGGTAATGAGGAGACACGTACAGAAGCTAAACAACAAGAGAATAATGAGCAATCTACCCTAGAGACCTCTACACCAGCTGATCAAGCTTTAGAGGTAGTAAATACCAAAGCTGAATCAATGCAAGATAACCAGGTAAGTGAAGCTCTAAATCTTACTCAATATTATATTTTTGAATCGTCCACTTCAAGTATGAAACACTTGCTCTTGCCCATAAGTGATGATTCAGATATAGGTACAATGGAGAAGCATCCAGAACCAAACTCACAACCTTACACCCAAGCAGTGGTCAATGGAGAAACCAATTGTGAAATAGGAGATTTCGAAAAGGAGACCACGATCCTTCCAAGGGAAATCATAGACCGACCATGGAAAGGGGGCATAGCTTCCCTACTGATCAAAGAAGAACCACCAGATGGACAATGCATCACAAAACCGTGCATATACCAAGGTAAGACCCTAGCCTCCCAAATTAGAATGAAACCTAACTTGCTCTATCTTGGTGCAGGTAAATTGGTTTTGAGGACAAAACCTTTTGAAGAGGGAGGGAATGATGAGGACCTAAAGTCAGTAGCTGGACCACCAACTCATGAGATCAACCATACAAGCTACATTGGAGCCAGCAGCGACATAGGTGCACTCAAAGAAGGATATCTTTGCAACCATAAGGAATTTAACCGTGAAACCAGTTTCTATAGATTCTCAACTCAACCAGAGCACGCAGCGAATTGGTTTCATACCAAAAAGAGTAATGGTTTAGGAGATATGCCAGTTACAAGTCAGACTATCTACACTGCATCCGAATTGGTTCTAATTAAGGAAAGTAATTCTTTGCTTAAGGAGTGTGCAACTCAAACTCACGTGTGGAAACCAGGAGATTATTCATTACATCTAAGAGCAGTGGGAGAGTTTCTACCATGCACCAGCAGCCACATGATCAAGATGAATCCCTTATTTGTCAACTTACCTTACATGGATGCATTCACACTTGGAGTTATTAAAGACCAACGGCTCTTTCCCCTTCTGTTCAGGCACGACTTAGAGACTATCTGTTGAGATGAGCTGAGGAATATGAGGAGAGTTGTTCAGGGTTGAAGAGGTTGTGATGTGGAGAAGAGGAGAAGGATTGGCCTTAGGGAAAACCGTCCGTACCGGTCCGTACAGGTCCGTACCATGGCCGTACGGCCGTACAGACGGTATCGACCAAGCGGTAAAGAAATGTTACCGCGAGAAGAAGTTCACGGTCTGATCATGTTTTGCCTTGACCAAAGAAGGCATATGACCGTTTATGGATAGAGGAAGAGCGTCTCTACAGGCTGGCACAGGCTGGAAGGATAAGGTTCACTTTTAGCATAGTGACCACGCGTGTGGAGAGGCTCATTGGTCCGGTTCAAATTAAAGGCTCCCTTAGACTTGACCTCACATGCTTAGTCTCTTCTTAAACCCTAGTATCACCTCCTATATATTGTAAACACTCTCTCATTAATGATATTATGCGAGTTATGTTACTCTCTTTCTAGTCTCTCTCTCTTGTTCATCATGGATCATACTTAATCTCCCCATTTCTCTCACAATCTCTTCTAAACTTCTCTTAATCTCTTACCAAATCTCTCTTAATCTCTCAATACCTATTCTACTCTCTAATCTCATATGGTATCAGAGCCAGGTTGGCTTTGGTATTGAGAGATCCTTGTTCCTTTCTTTACATTTGCGAGTTTGTTCTTGTGTGTTAAAGAAGAGGAGATGGAGACGACCAACTTTAGCAAACTGGTGACGGTTCCGGTTGCACTGAAGGGAGGCTCGAACTACTTGATGTGGTCCCAGTTGGTGAGGACTACCATTGGAAGGCTAGGGTTGTGGAACCACATCACAGATGATGGTCCGGAGCCAGTGGCCAAAGAAGATGAAGAAGAAGGCGACGGGAAGACTCTTGCGGTAGCTGAAGCAAAGAGATGGGTCCAAGAGGATTTGATGGTGCTGTCTGTGCTCCATGCCTCCCTGGAGCTCCCCATACTTGAAGCTTACGTGCACTTTGAGACTCCTAAGCGCCTTTGGGACATGCTCCATAAGAGGTATGGAAACAAGTCCAACATAAGCCGGGTGTTTGATCTGAAGCAAACCATCAGTGTCTTGAGGCAAGATGGAGAAGATCTCACCAAGCACATGGGGAAGTTTGGAGCTTTGTGGTCCGAACTTGAGAGTCTTAGACCCAACACAACTGATGAGGAATCGCTCATTGAGAGGAGAGAGCAAGATCAGGTGTTTGGGCTATTGATGACTCTAGATGAAAGCTACCAGGATGTGATCAAGCATATCCTGAGATCACCTACTCTCCCATCCATGGAGGAGGTATGCGCTCAACTTCAGAAGGAGGAAGGCTCTCTTGGGTTGTTTGGAGGCAAGAAGGGAATGTCCACGGCTCATAAAGCAGAAGAGGCGCAAGCAAACAAGGCAGCGTACCGTGGAGATGGAAGGAAGTATGAGAAGTATGAGGGAAGCTGTGAGCATTGCAAGCGGCAGGGGCATAAGAAGAGTCAGTGCTGGATCCTACATCCACACCTCAGGCCTAGCAAGTTCAACAAGGATAGAGAAGCTAAGGCTCACCTTTCTGCTGAAGCAAGTGGTGCCGGCTCATCAGGGGCTAGTCCAAATGTCAAGGCGGGTGAAAGTGAAGGCAGAGCTCTAACTTCTCAGGAGGTGATCACCAAGGCTGACTTTGAGGCTTTCATCCGAGCCCTCAAGGAGTCTGGTAAAATGCTAGGCAACACTCTTGGATACTCATACTCTGCTCATACATTACCTAGTATCTCTGATAAACTGTTAGACATTTTTAAAATCTCATGTACTGCCACTGCTCATACTAGCATAACTGATAGATTGTTAGGAGTAGTTAAGAGCCTGAAAGCTGAAAATGAAACATCTAGAACCAAGACTGCTAGGAGCTTGCATAAACCATTGATAATTGACTCTGGTGCATCTCATCACATGATTAGTGATAACAATCTGATAAAAGACATAGAACCTGCCCTTGGACATGTTATGATTGCAAATGGAGATAGAATTCCCATTAGGGGCATTGGTAAACTGAACTTGTTTAATAAGGATTCAAAAGCTTTTTACATGCCTGAGTTCACCTCTAATCTTTTATCAGTTAAGAAATGCACTACTGATCTTCAATGCAATGTTATTTTCAGTCCTAATGATGTTAAGTTTCAGGATATTAAGAGCAGTAAGTTGATTGGGCAAGGAGCAACCAAGGGGGATCTTTACATGATTGAAGACCTTGCACCTATTTCTAGTTCTTGTTTCTCGTTTAGTTCTGTTTCTTCCTTAAGTACTGATGCTCTGTGGCATGCTAGGCTAGGACATCCACATGTTAGGGCCTTAAGCATTATGTTACCAGGTGTCATGTTTAAAAATAATGATTGTGAGGCATGTATTTTGGGCAAACATTGTAAGACTGTTTTTCAGAAATCATCTACTCTTTATGCAAACTGCTTTGATTTAATTCACTCTGATGTTTGGACGGCACCTTGCTTATCTAGGGATGATTACAAGTATTATGTCACATTCATTGATGAAAAATCCAAATACACCTGGTTAACATTGATTAAAACTAAAGATAGGGTCCTTGATGCATTTAAAAATTTTCAAGCCTATGTGACTAACCAATATCATGCCAAGATTAAGATTTTCAGGTCTGATAATGGTGGGGAGTATACTGGGCATGCATTTCGTGATCACCTTGCTCAACATGGGATTCTTCACCAGACTAGCTGCCCATACACTCCACAGCAGAATGGAGTTGCGGAAAGGAAGAACAGACATCTCATGGAGGTGTCCCGGTCCATGATGTTCCACAAAGGGGTTCCCAAGAGGTATTGGAGTGATGCTGTGATGACTGCGTGCTACCTGATCAACAGGATACCAACCAGGATCTTGGCAGATCAATCTCCATTTGAGGTACTCAACAAGAGCAGGCCAGTCTTGGATCACCTGAGGACCTTTGGATGCGTGTGTTATGTTCTTGTACCAGGCGAGCAGAGAAACAAACTAGAAGCAAAGAGCACCAAGGCTATGATGATTGGGTATTCCACTTCACAGAAGGGATACAAATGCTATGATCCTACAGCTAGGAGAGTCCTAGTGTCAAGGGATGTCAGATTCATGGAAGACAAAGGATACTATGATGAGCAGACATGGGAAGACTTGGAGGATCTCTCCCAGCCATCAGAAAGAGCTGCTTGCTTGAGAAACATCCTAGAGGGGCTCGGAATTGGAGTGTCCCAGGATCAGAGTAGGCGTCCAGAACCTACTCCAGCTGCAGCAGAAGAACCATCCCACTTTGCACATGAGGGGGGAAGTGAATCAGTATCTGAACTAGAGGACCAAGGCTTAGAAGAGGCCGGTGAGCTAGGAAACAGAGGAACTGATTCTCCTGTCCAAAGTGGAGAAGGATCAGCAAGGGGAGAACTGAATGAAGAAGATCAGAGACAAGGAGAGGCTAGAGCTGAAGCTGAAGAACAGACTGAAGCAGTGACTCCACAAGTAGAAGAAGAACAAGAGATGGCACAAGAAGGGCCAGTGTTGAGAAGGAGTACAAGGCTGAGGAAGGATCCTTCCAGTTGGGTAAACACGAGAGTGTACTACAATGCCCAAGCTGTGAAGCATCCTACTCAGGCTGTGTGTTCCTTTGCTCAATATCCAGAAGCACATTGTGCATTTATGGTAAACTTAGATGAGAATCACATTCCAAGAAGCTATGAAGAGGCAATGGAAGATAAGGAATGGAAGGAATCAGTAGGAGCTGAGGCAGGAGCTATGATAAAGAATGACACATGGTATGAGAGTGAACTACCAAAAGGGAAGAAGGCTGTGTCTAGTAGATGGATCTTTACAGTCAAGTACAAGGCTGATGGGTCGATTGAGAGGAAGAAGACTAGACTGGTAGCAAGAGGGTTCACTCAGACTTATGGAGAAGACTACATTGATACATTTGCTCCAGTTGCAAAGCTACACACCATTCGAATAGTCCTATCAGTGGCTACTAACCTTGGGTGGGATCTTTGGCAGATGGATGTTAAGAATGCATTTCTCCAAGGAGAGTTAGAAGATGAAGTTTACATGCTACCACCTCCGGGCCTAGAAGGGATGGTGAAACCAGGGAATGTGCTGAGACTGAAGAAGGCCATCTATGGGTTGAAGCAATCACCAAGGGCATGGTATCACAAGCTGAGCACAACTCTAAATGGAAGAGGTTTCAGGAAATCAGAGCTTGATCACACTCTCTTCACTCTTACGACACCTGCTGGCATTGTTGTGCTTCTTGTATATGTGGATGACATAGTTATCACAGGCAGTGATAAGGTTGAAATCAAGGAGACCAAGGAGTTTCTGAAATCTGTGTTTGACATCAAAGACTTGGGAGAAATGAAGTACTTCCTTGGAATTGAGCTGTGCAGATCAGAAGAAGGGTTGTTCATCTCACAAAGGAAGTATATCTTGGATCTATTGAAGGAGGCTGGTGCGTATGGTGGAAAGACAGCCAAGATGCCCATGGAGGATGGGTATAAAGCTCCACGTGAGGGGGAGCTAGAAGATAGTAAGCTATTTCATGATCCAAAGCTATACAGGAAGCTTGTGGGGAAGCTGATCTATCTAACCATCACTAGGCCAGACATCTGTTTTGCTGTGAACCAAGTGAGTCAGCATATGCAAGCTCCAAGAGAGCATCACTGGCGCATGGTAGAAAGAGTTCTCATGTATCTGAATGGAACTCAAGGGCTTGGTATATGGATGGGTTGTAACGGGAGTACTGAAGCAGTGGGATATTGTGATGCAGATTGGGCTGGAGACAGAACAGATAGAAGATCTACAACCGGCTATTGCACATTCATTGGTGGAAACATGGTTACTTGGAAGAGTAAGAAGCAGAAGGTGGTGTCATGCTCAAGTGCCGAGGCTGAGTATAGAGCAATGCTAAAGCTCACAAATGAGTTGGTATGGATTAAAGGAATACTGAAGCACTTGGAGATTGAGCAAGCAACACCAATGACCATGCACTGTGACAATCAAGCAGCCATTCACATAGCCACAAACTCGGTGTTCCATGAAAGAACTAAGCACATTGAAGTGGACTGTCATAAAGTGAGGCAGATGATAGTCTTGGGAGTAATACTGCCGTGCTACACAAGGAGTGAGGATCAGTTGGCAGATGTATTCACTAAGGCGGCTAGGCAAAAGACAATGGAGTCAATTCACATAAGGTTGGGACTCCTTGATCTTTCGCCTAAGGGCTGATCTATACACTCTCCTGATCATGAGGTCCTTACTCTTTTTCCCTCATCAGAGTTTTGTCCCAATGGGTTTTCTTTGATGAGGTTTTTAATGAGGAGGAGCTCATGATCCTTCCAAGCTTGACTTGTTCCACATGGTCAAGCTTGAGGGGGAGTGTTGAGATGAGCTGAGGAATATGAGGAGAGTTGTTCAGGGTTGAAGAGGTTGTGATGTGGAGAAGAGGAGAAGGATTGGCCTTAGGGAGAACCGTCCGTACCGGTCCGTACAGGTCCGTACCATGGCCGTACGGCCGTACAGACGGTATCGACCAAGCGGTAAAGAAATGTTACCGCGAGAAGAAGTTCACGGTCTGATCATGTTTTGCCTTGACCAAAGAAGGCATATGACCGTTTATGGATAGAGGAAGAGCGTCTCTACAGGCTGGCACAGGCTGGAAGGATAAGGTTCACTTTTAGCATAGTGACCACGCGTGTGGAGAGGCTCATTGGTCCGGTTCAAATTAAAGGCTCCCTTAGACTTGACCTCACATGCTTAGTCTCTTCTTAAACCCTAGTATCACCTCCTATATATTGTAAACACTCTCTCATTAATGATATTATGCGAGTTATGTTACTCTCTTTCTAGTCTCTCTCTCTTGTTCATCATGGATCATACTTAATCTCCCCATTTCTCTCACAATCTCTTCTAAACTTCTCTTAATCTCTTACCAAATCTCTCTTAATCTCTCAATACCTATTCTACTCTCTAATCTCATACTATCCAGACATCAAAGGAGATCCCACGGATGCATTTATTTCTGCCCAAACTCACAAGATACAAGGAGAGAAGACAACTTCCATACATGGACAGATTCTGCACCAACTAAGTCCAACGGCTAGTTTTTCACTTATTATTTCTTTCCAAGTTATTCTTTTAGGCATTTGTGTTCTTTTCTATTTAAACAGAGCTAAGTCTCATTTGTAAATCACCCTTGCACGAAATTAATAAAGTATTATTCAGTTTACAAAGTTTGTCTTTGTTTTGTTCAATTAGTCTTTAGGTGGATTCCTTTAGATTTCTTGTCCGTTTGCTTGTCTCCTTAGTTTGTGGATTCATTCTAGGATACAAGTGTAGGTCTCTGTCTTTGTGTGGATTCACATAGGCGCAGGCTTCTGGTCTTATCAAAGGGATATTTCCGCAACCCTTTGTGGCGACAATCGACCCATTCAAGCTTGACAACTCTTGTTGCCTTGTGATCTAGCCTTTGTTAGCTTAGGCTTGTATCAGAGGTTGTATGTTAAGGCTTTGGGAGAGTCTTAAGGCTTCAGAAGTGGTCTGATGAGTGTGCAAAGATAGGGTTAAGTCCAGGAGGGACTTAGACACCATTTAGAGAAGATTTGGGTCAGACAGTAACTCCAAAGTTACCACAGTAACTTTGGAGAGTTACCACAGTAAGATTGGAGAAGTTTGGGCAAGTTGGTGTAAAAGTGAATAGTGAATCACTAGTCACTATTCAGGTTGACTATTCACTATTTGGGTCACTATTCAGGATGTGAAGAGTGTGCATAGTATGTGGATAAGGCACCAAGGTTTGAATCTAGTCAAAGGGAATCAAGAAGATGCTTTGTGGAGGCAAACAACCAATGGGAGCTTCCTTGTGTGTGATTGGCTAGTTCTGGTCTTGGACAGGCTGTCTCTTGCTGTAAAGAGAAGGGAGCCACGACCATGAACCTGGACAGATGCATGGGAAGATTAGGAGGAGCCTAAGGAGAGCCAATCACAAGCAAGGAGCCAGCTTGCCTTGGTTTGAATTAAAGTGAGCCAGCTTAGCTTATCCAATCAGCACACATCACTCAGATTACAACAAGACCAACTCATCCTCACCATCCATTCCTCTTAAGTTATTTCTATCCATTAGATTTAGGTTTCTAATGTTGCAAACATGTAAAGCCTATATAAGGCATGTGTATGGACGAAATTGAAAGCTCTCTTAAGAGAGTATGGGGGATTTCCCCAACTCCTTCATAAATATAAAAGTGTGTTCTTGATCAGATTCCCTTAATCTACCCCTTTCTTAGTCTCTAATCTCTTAATCTCTCTAAGTCTCTTTGTTTCTGATTCAAGTTCATACTAGTTTCATCAGACCTCTTATTCAACTAGTTCAAGACCTTATTCTTTGCCTCTAATGGCTTCTCATACACATACACAGCCAGAGCTCTCAAATCTCATAGTTGCTACCTTTGAAAGTAACCGCTACCTTCATCCTCATGTTCATCCCCTGTTCCATCTTTGCTTGACTTGAAAACTTGAATCTTGGATCTCGTACACACCAACCTTGAGTCTAGAATCACGCAAACCCACAGAACGCAGTACAGCTTCAACTAGAACGAACCACAGCTTCAACACCTTCAAGACTACTCGCGTGTAGCTTCAAAGACGTTTAGCTTGTAACTCTCTAAAGATCAAACCCCAGATTCAAATGAACCTGGCTCTGATACCATATGAGATTAAGAGATCTTTAGAGTGATTAGAATAAAGAGAGTGTTTAGGAAGTGATTAAGAGAAGTTTGTGAAAGATTAAGAGACTAGAAAGAGCCGTTTAGAGTCTAAGAGAAAACCATAGTCTAAGAGATTAGAGAGACTCGAACTGATTGATCTTATTAATGAGTGAGGTTACATATTTATATAGAAAGCATTAGGGTTTACAAGAGGCGAAATGGGCACTATTGAAGCATGTAGAGTCAAGGTTGCTTTCCGGATGATTGGATGGTAAGGCTCACACGCTTTGCCTCTTTACAGCCTGTTCCAGCCTGGCACGCTCTTCCCTTATCCACTCAACGGTCTGATCCCTTCTCCTTAAGTCCCCAAGGTAACACTCCCTTGTTACCGTTTCACTTGGTCGAGTTGGGTAAGTTTTGGTCGAGACCTTTGGTACGGACGGTACGGCCATGTACGGCCTTGTACGGACGTCCGTACCATTCACACCCAAACCCCCTAAGCTTCTCCATCTCTTCTCCTCTTCAACTCCTCTTCTCTCCATACCAATATAATCAACTCAACTCAACAGATTCATCCTGGTTTGATTAGAATGACAAAGAAGCTGTCATATTCCCAAACAGGCAAAGTGGGATCACCTGATTTGAAAGTGGGATTGCTTCTTCATCCTAACTCCTATGAAATTTATTCAACTTCCTAGTGATTCTCCATTACTATATGTATCAAAATCAAGCTAATTACATCGCGATTCATCCTGTTTTGATTAGAATGACAAGGAAGCTGTCATATTCCCAAACAGGAAAACTGGGATCACCTGATTTGAAAGTGGGGTAGCTTCTTCATCCTAACTCCTATGAGATTTATTCAACTTCCTAGTGATTCTCCATTACTTTATGTGTCAAAATCAAGCTTCTTACATGGTGATTCATCTTGGTTTGATTAGAATGACAAGGAAGCTGTCATATTCCCAAACAGGAAAACTGGGATCACCTGATTTGAAAGTGGGATAGCTTCTTCATCCTAACTCCTATGAGATTTATTCAACTTCCTAATGGTTCTCCACTACTTTATGTATCCAATTCAAGCTTCTTACATCATGATTCATCCTGGTTTGATTAGAATGACAAAGAAGCTGTCATATTCCCAAACAGGAAAATTGGGATCACCTGATTTGAAAGTGGGACAACTTCTTCATCCTAACTCCTATGAGATTTATTCAACTTCCTAATGATTCTCCATTACTTTATGTATCAAAATCAAGCTTCTTACGTCGCGATTCATCCTGGTTTGATTAGAATGACAAGAAAGCTGTCATATTCCCAAACAGGAAAACTGGGATCACCTAATTTGAAAGTGGGATAGCTTCTTCATCCTAACTCCTATGAGATTTATTCAACTTCCTAATGGTTCTCCACTACTTTATGTATCCAATTCAAGCTTCTTAGATCACGATTCATCCTGGTTTGATTAGAATGACAAAGAAGCTGTCATATTCCCAAACAGGAAAACTGGGATCACCTGATTTGAAAGTGGGATAGCTTCTTCATCCTAACTCCTATGCGATTTATTCAACTTCCTAGTGATTCTCCATTACTTTATGTATCAAAATCAAGCTTCTTACATCGCGATTCATCCTGGTTCGATTAGAATGACAAGGATATACACTTTTGTGTATTAGAGCATGATTCAACCAATCAGGGATAATCAGATGAAAAGATTAAAGAGATTAAGAGATTCTAGTGAGAGAATAAAGAGAGAGAGACTCAAAACTCCATTAATTAATAACTGATGAGGTTTACAAGTATTAATAGAGAGAGCAACAAGGAAATTCGAAATGGTTAAGCATGTGTAGTCAAAGGACAGGCTGGAACTCCTTTTGAATCACTTGGCTGTGCTTTCTCACATGCTTGCACTAGTATAAAGGTAACTTCTCCTTTCCAGCATCATACAGGCTGTCAAAGTGATCCCTTATCCTTCCTTAACCTCACTTATCCTCTTTGGTCGAGTTTCCTCTCTTCTCTTCACTAAGTTACCTTCTCATCCCATCAGATAACTTCCCCAAGTAGTTACTGTGGTTAAAATAAAGTTACCACAGTAAAACTCTAAAGTTACTGTCTCAGCCTCCTTGGTCTTCATCTCAATACTCCCCCTCAAGCTTGACCATGTAGAACAAGTCAAGCTTGGAAACCATGAAGACCTCCCTCGTTAAAAACCTCACCAAGTAAAACCCATTGGGATAAAACCTTGATGAGGGAAAAAGAGTGGAGACTCCATGGTTAAGGGGCTCAGCTCCTAGGAGTCAGATCAATGAGTCCAAGCCTTGACAGTATGGACTCCATTGTCTTCAATCTCGCTGCCTTAGTAAACACATCTGCAAGCTGATCTTCACTTCTTGTATAACATGGCAGAATCACTCCTAAGATGATCATCTGCCTCACCTTATGACAATCCACCTCTATGTGCTTTGTTCTCTCATGAAACACTGAATTGGAGGCAATGTGGATAGCTGCTTGATTGTCACAATGCATTGTCATAGGTGTGGCCTGCTCGATCTCCAAGTGCTTCAAGATCCCCTTGATCCACACCAACTCATTTGTAAGCTTCAACATAGCTCTATACTCAGCTTCAGCACTTGAACAGGAGATGACCTTCTGCTTCTTACTCTTCCAAGTAACCAGATTCCCTCCAATGAATGTACAATACCCAGTAGTTGATCTCCTGTCCACTCTATCTCCTGCCCAATCAGCATCACAATACCCAACCACTTCTGTACTGCCATTGCAACCCATCCAAACTCCTTGTCCATGTGAGCCACTCAAATACCTCAGTATCCTATCAACCATCTTCCAGTGATGTACCTTTGGCGCCTGCATATGTTGGCTCACTTGATTCACAGCAAAGCATATATCAGGTCTGGTGATAGTCAAGTAGATCAGCTTACCCACCATCCTCCTATACAGCTTAGCATTCTCAAACAACTGGTTCTCTTCAACCTCCCCCTCACGCAAGACCTTATACCCTTCCTCAAGAGGTGTCTTAGCTATCTTCCCTCCAAGCACATCAGTCTCCTTCAGCATATCCATAGTATACTTCCTTTGAGACATAAACAAACCCTCCTTAGATCTGCATATCTCAATCCCCAAAAAATACTTCATCTCTCCCAAGTCTTTAATATCAAACACAGACTTGAGAAACTCTTTGGTGGCTTTAATCCCAGCCTTATCACTCCCTGTGATAATCAAATCATCCACATACACCAAAATCACTATGATCCCTGATGGTCCAACCAGTGTGAAGAGTGTATGATCTAGTTCAGACTTCCTGAACCCTCTCCCATTGAGAGTTGTACTAAGCTTTCTGTACCAAGCTCTAGGAGACTGCTTCAGCCCATATATAGCCTTCTTCAATCTCAAAACATTCCCTGGCTTTACTAGATGCTCAAGACCAGGAGGTGGATGCATGTATACTTCATCTTCAAGTTCACCTTGCAAGAAAGCATTCTTCACATCCATTTGCCACAAATCCCACTCCAAGTTTGTTGCAATAGATAACACAATTCGAATTGTGTGAAGCTTGGCCACTGGTGCAAAAGTATCAATGTAATCTTCCCCATAAGTCTGTGTAAATCCTCTTGCAACCAGCCTAGTCTTGCGCCTATCTATCTCCCCATTTGCAAGGTACTTGATGGTGAAGATCCATCTGCTTGAAACTGCCTTCTTCCCTTTAGGTAACTCACTCTCATACCAAGTATCATTCCTGATCATTGCATCCCTTTCATCTCCTACTGAATCTCTCCAAACCTTGTGCTTCATAGCTTCTTCATAAGATCTTGGTATCTCATTCTCATCCAAGTTACACATAAACACCATGTGCTCTTCTGGAAACTCTGCAAAGGAACACACGGCTTGAGAGGGATGCTCCACAGCCTGGGCATTGTAGTACACTCTCGTGTTTACCCAGTTGGAAGGATCCCTCCTTATCCTTGTGCTCCTCCGCAAGGTCTCAACCTGTTCTTCAGCCTGAACATTCTCTTGTGCTTCCTCTCTTAAACCAGTAGGTTCTCCCTGCTCATTTCCACCTGACTGAGCTTCACTCTCTACTTCCTGTGTCTCCTCCTGATCATGCTGACCTGAATCCTCTTGGTTATGCTCCTGCTCCCCTGATTCAGATCCATTCCCCCTCTCATGATCAAGAGGGGTTGTTCCTCCAGCTTCTCCAGTTTGATTAGAAGGTCCGGTTCTTCCTGGTTCCTGATCTTGGGATAATCCTATCCCTAGCCTCTCCAACAACACTCTCAATGTTGTTGCCTTCTCTGATGGAGCTCGGGACAGATCCTCTAGGTCTTCCCATTTCTTCTCCTCATAATACCCTTTAGACTCAACAAACTTCACTTCTCTAGATACCATAACCCTCCTAGTTATTGGATCATAACATTTGTAGCCTTTCTGAGTGATTGAGTACCCAATGAACATAGCTTTAGTACTCTTTGCTTCTAGCTTGTTCCTTCTTTCTCCGGGAATCATCACATAACATAAGCACCCAAAGACTCTCAAATGATCAATGTGTGGCTTGGCCTTGTTCAATACTTCAAAGGGAGACAGTTTCTTCAAGACACGGGTTGGCACTCTATTGATGAGATAGCAAGCAGTCTGAACAGCATCACTCCAAAACCTCTTAGGGACATTCATGTGGAACATGATTGATCTCGCAACCTCCATCAAATGTCTGTTCTTCCTCTCAGCCACCCCATTTTGTTGTGGTGTGTAAGGACAGCTAGTTTGTTGCACAATCCCATGCTTTGCAAGATGACTCTTGAAAGCATTGCTAGTGTATTCTCCTCCATTATCAGACCTCAGAATCCTCACAGTGGCATTGTACTGATTAGTAACATATGCTTGGAAGTTCATGAAGGCTTCTAGGACTCTGTCTTTGGATGGAATCATGGTGATCCATGTGTACTTGGACTTCTCATCAATGAAAGTCACAAAGTACTTATGGCTGTCTCTAGACATACAGGGTCCACACGTCTGAATGCACCAGATCAAAGCAATTCTCATATCTGGTTTCTGATGTTGGGAAGACAGTCCTACAGTGCTTTCCAAGTATACAAGCTTCACACTCCAAGTGATTGAACGCCATACTTGGTAGAATCAGTTCAATTGCCTTGGCATGAGGATGTCCCAGCCTTGCATGCCATGTGAGATTATCACACCTATCCGTTGTGCTGCTCAAACACACAGACTCCACAGGACTAGGCGCCTCAGTTGTTTGGAGATGATAGAGCTGATGCTTGCTGTCTCCTCTGCCAATAACCCTTCCAGTCTTCAAATCCTGGAACTCAACTTCATTTGGTCTGAAAACCACTTGACAATCCAGATCAACTGTAGCCTTCTTAACTGAGATTAGATTGGATGTAAACTGAGGTAGGTAGAAGGCAGTGGAGTTCTTCTCAAACAGCTTGAGGTTTCCCACTCCTTCTATTGGGATCCTGGTACCATTGGCTATCATGACACTCCCTGTTGCTGCTTTAACCTCACTGATTAGTCTCTTGTCACTGATCATGTGGTGTGTTGCTCCAGAGTCAATGATGATGGGTTTAGATGTGGATGCTTTGGCAGGAGCACCCAGACTCCGGGTCGTAGCCAAAGCATACACATGCTTAACCAACTCATCCCATTCCTTCTTTGTCACACACTCATCTGCCCTCTTGGTATCCATTCCTCTCATATCCGCACTGTCTCCTACTGTCTCTCCCATGTAAGCTGAGTATGAACACTCTCCTATAACCATCTGCTGAAGTACATCCTTGATTCTCTTCAAGATTACACTCATCCTGTCACTTAAGTGCTCAGACTCGCTATCCTTTCTCCATGCCCTTCTCTTCATTAACCACTCCTTAGAAAGTTTTCTCAACCTTCCCCTCTTACAGCTTGTACCTCCCTTCCATCTTTCTGGCTTCCTGTTCATTTCCCACACATCACAAGTATATTTAACAAGCTCACATACCTCTTCCATAAGGAAGCTGAAGATCACATCTTGCTTCCTCCTTTCTTGACAACATCTCGGATTTGATGTGTGTGTCTTCACCACATCTAGCTCCGACCATACTTCTCTCAGCCTTCCCACAAGCTGATAACACTCATCCTTTCCTTGTCTCAAGCCGCGGATCACCCCTCTGTCCTCAACGACTCTCACAAGCTTGGATTTGCCTAAAGTTGCTTCAATCTCACTCTTTGTAGTGTCTCCTTGAACAACTTCATTTCCCAGCTTCAGACCTCTTGTCTGACCTTCTTCAGTAGCCATTTCCATGAAAGGTTTCCCCTTTCCATGACTACTCCATAACCCACAGCTTTCCAAAGCTCTCTTTGCCCATCTTGACCAATCGCCATCCCTCTCTTCTTCAAGCTCCATGGTTGTACTTGTTAACTTGAAGAGAAGAAGTGGAGAAGCAAAAGTGATGAGTTGAGTTGGTGCTTGTGCAAAGACATGGCAAGATCTTCAGAGACTGTATGTTAAGGCTTTGGAAGAGTCTTAAGGCTTCAGAAGTGGTCTGATGAGTGTGCAAAGATAGGGTTAAGTCCAGGAGGGACTTAGACACCATTTAGAGAAGATTTGGGTCAGACAGTAACTCCAAAGTTACCACAGTAACTTTGGAGAGTTACCACAGTAAGATTGGAGAAGTTTGGGCAAGTTGGTGTAAAAGTGAATAGTGAATCACTAGTCACTATTCAGGTTGACTATTCACTATTTGGGTCACTATTCAGGATGTGAAGAGTGTGCATAGTATATGGATAAGGCACCAAGGTTTGAATCTAGTCAAAGGGAATCAAGAAGATGCTTTGTGGAGGCAAACAACCAATGGGAGCTTCCTTGTGTGTGATTGGCTAGTTCTGGTCTTGGACAGGCTGTCTCTTGCTGTAAAGAGAAGGGAGCCACGACCATGAACCTGGACAGATGCATGGGAAGATTAAGAGGAGCCTAAGGAGAGCCAATCACAAGCAAGGAGCCAGCTTGCCTTGGTTTGAATTAAAGTGAGCCAGCTTAGCTTATCCAATCAGCACACATCACTCAGATTACAACAAGACCAACTCATCCTCACCATCCATTCCTCTTAAGTTATTTCTATCCATTAGATATAGGTTTATGAGTTTGCAAGAGTGTAAAACCTATATAAAGACCCTTATGGGCGTGTCTAGCTCTCTTAAGAGAGTATGGGGGTTTTCCCCATCTCCTTCATAAATATAAAAGTGTGTTCTTGATCAGATTCCCTTAATCTACCCCTTTCTTAGTCTCTAATCTCTTAATCTCTCTAAGTCTCTTTGTTTCTGATTCAAGTTCATACTAGTTTCATCAGACCTCTTATTCAACTAGTTCAAGACCTTATTCTCTGCCTCTAATGGCTTCTCATACACATACACAGCCAGATCTCTCAAATCTCATATGGTATCAGAGCCAGGTTCATCAGAACCTGAGCTGAGCTTCCGCAAATCCACAGCTCTCACCTCAGCTCAAATCCAAGCCATGAAGAAGACAGCTCCATCCGGTTCAGCTTCTCCATGAAGACTGAAGCTTGGCGTGTCATTCTGGTTCCTCAAACCTTTCTCATACCTGTCTTGATGAAGAGCCACCTTGGAAGCAAAGGAGGATGGAGAGGCGTCATGAACCTCAGGCCAAAACTCCTTGTCCATGAGCTGCTTGCATCCGGCTACAAGAAGAGTAGATGTCATGAAGATGGCGACTTGAAGTATGAAGAAAGGAGGGGTGTTTGAGCTGTAGAAACAAGAAGGTGGCCATGAGTAGAAGGAGGAGAGGCTGGGTGACGATCCATACTCTCATGTCCAACAAAACCATGAGCCATAAGCCATTGGAGGTTCAAGGAACCAAACCGGTTCCTTGGCTGTAAGCTATTACTGTCCCTTCTTGATAATGAGCTTGTGTTGTGACTGTGCCTGGTTATTGTGATGTGTATTGATTGAAAACCCTGAGGATAATGTGTGATTGCTAAATATAATTAGTTGAATCTGTCCCAGGATGCTTTAAAGGCTTGTTTAGTGTTTAAAGAGTAAAATGCTTGCTCCTGTTAAGTAATGAGTTTGCTAAATGTGAAATGATATTGTTTGAAGCTCATGAACTGAAAACAGATTGAAAGTAATGCATTGTCTGATGATGAGTGATGATAGTAATGCTTAGCCTAAGTTATAAATGAATGTGTGATGGATTGTATTGTTGCATTCATGAATTAAAACTGATTAAGGTTAGTGCATACTGTCAAATTGCTGTCTTACATTGAGGCATTAGATTCATGTCTAAATGCTGAGTAAAGAAGCTTTTAAAATTGCCTAAGTAGCTTGTATTGAATCTGTTAGGATCATGCTAGTGCTTAGAGAGTTTGCTTGCAAAGATTAGAACTTGAAAATGTCTAGTTTAATCTGTTGCATTGCTTAAAGACATTGGTGTTCAAACTTGATGATGCATCAAGGGTTGACCCAATGCACTTGTGTCTTATCTTTGCTGGAGTTTGAGTGATGTTTCAGGTTCACAAGAGGTGTTCTTGGTTCACCATCCATCCGAGTTGAAAGAGGAAGACTTTGCCCATTGTGTGGAGCAATGGAGAGTTGAGAAAGAAGTGGTGATGCGCCACTGGTGTGAAGTCTCACTGAAGCTCACTTGCAAGCTTGGACTATACTCAATCCAAGCTTGAGGAGGGGAGTTTAGTGAGCTTCCAAGCGATCCAAGAAGTCCATTGCAACCATCTGAAGAAGGAGCCATCCGGGCTTAGGCTGTGGCGAGTCTATTCAAGAGAGTACTCAAACTAAGACAGAGTACTCTTGGCTGTGAGAAGATGAAGGCAACTCTATCAAGGCGGCTTCTAGTGTGAAGTGATTGGAGAGATAGCTGAAGCTTCCACAAGCATTCCATGAAGATGGCAAGATCAGAAGAGAAGCGGCAATGGTGTGTGTGTGAGGATCATGAAGCAATCCATTCAAGCTTGTTCCTGTGAGAGTCTCAAGCTTGAGGGGGAGTGTTGAAGCTTACATGATCCAAGAGAGCTTGGTGGTTATTCTAGAAGAGGAAGCAACCTGTTGAGAAGTATGATGAAGGATGAAGAAGCAATATCCAAGGCGGCTTCAAGTGTTGAGGTGATTGGAGAGTGGCTGAAGCATCCTCATGTAGCTCAAGCAACAAGGTGGCGACTCTATAAGAAGAAGAAGCAGCCAAGACTCAGTAAGAGAAGTTGTATCTCCAAGAAGAGGCTGATCTGGTGTGTCCGAGCACTTCAACCTAACAAGAGGTTAGGTGAAAGGGGGAGAGACCAAGATTAGGCAGTAAGGAGAGTACAAGGCGTGGGATGATTGTAGAGGCCATGATCCAGAGTCTTTGTGTCCCTTACATTGTTGGTAAGGCACAAAGACTCACTGGCCAATCCCTAGGCCTTGGAGACTTTACTCTTTTTCCCTCATCAAGGTTTTGTCCCAAAGGGTTTTCCTTGGTGAGGTTTTTAATGAGGAAGTTCTTCAAGGTTCCAAGCTTGACTTAGGATCAGCTAGAGTCAAGCTTGAGGGGGAGTGTTAACTTGAAGAGAAGAAGTGGAGAAGCAAAAGTGATGAGTTGAGTTGGTGCTTGTGCAAAGACATGGCAAGATCTTCAGAGATTGTATGTTAAGGCTTTGGGAGAGTCTTAAGGCTTCAGAAGTGGTCTGATGAGTGTGCAAAGATAGGGTTAAGTCCAGGAGGGACTTAGACACCATTTAGAGAAGATTTGGGTCAGACAGTAACTCCAAAGTTACCACAGTAACTTTGGAGAGTTACCACAGTAAGATTGGAGAAGTTTGGGCAAGTTGGTGTAAAAGTGAATAGTGAATCACTAGTCACTATTCAGGTTGACTATTCACTATTTGGGTCACTATTCAGGATGTGAAGAGTGTGCATAGTATATGGATAAGGCACCAAGGTTTGAATCTAGTCAAAGGGAATCAAGAAGATGCTTTGTGGAGGCAAACAACCAATGGGAGCTTCCTTGTGTGTGATTGGCTAGTTCTGGTCTTGGACAGGCTGTCTCTTGCTGTAAAGAGAAGGGAGCCACGACCATGAACCTGGACAGATGCATGGGAAGATTAAGAGGAGCCTAAGGAGAGCCAATCACAAGCAAGGAGCCAGCTTGCCTTGGTTTGAATTAAAGTGAGCCAGCTTAGCTTATCCAATCAGCACACATCACTCAGATTACAACAAGACTAACTCATCCTCACCATCCATTCCTCTTAAGTTATTTCTATCCATTAGATATAGGTTTATGAGTTTGCAAGAGTGTAAAACCTATATAAAGACCCTTATGGGCGTGTCTAGCTCTCTTAAGAGAGTATGGGGGTTTTCCCCATCTCCTTCATAAATATAAAAGTGTGTTCTTGATCAGATTCCCTTAATCTACCCCTTTCTTAGTCTCTAATCTCTTAATCTCTCTAAGTCTCTTTGTTTCTGATTCAAGTTCATACTAGTTTCATCAGACCTCTTATTCAACTAGTTCAAGACCTTATTCTCTGCCTCTAATGGCTTCTCATACACATACACAGCCAGATCTCTCAAATCTCATAGTACTAGATCTGTGCTTCATTTCCATGTTGAGATAGTTTGAATCCATCAGAATATCTCACACCACTCAGATAATAAAGACCAGAACTCAAGAACACCAAGAACACTCAAGAACCCTCAAGAACACTCAAGAACACCCAGATTTTATGAAAAACGAAATCACACTCTCCCCTTTTTAGCAACCTGGCTCTGATACCATATACACTTTTGTGTATTAGAGCATGATTCAACCAATCAGGGATAATCAGATGAAAAGATTAAAGAGATTAAGAGATTCTAGTGAGAGAATAAAGAGAGAGAGACTCAAAACTCCATTAATTAATAACTGATGAGGTTTACAAGTATTAATAGAGAGAGCAACAAGGAAATTCGAAATGGTTAAGCATGTGTAGTCAAAGGACAGGCTGGAACTCCTTTTGAATCACTTGGCTGTGCTTTCTCACATGCTTGCACTAGTATAAAGGTAACTTCTCCTTTCCAGCATCATACAGGCTGTCAAAGTGATCCCTTATCCTTCCTTAACCTCACTTATCCTCTTTGGTCGAGTTTCCTCTCTTCTCTTCACTAAGTTACCTTCTCATCCCATCAGATAACTTCCCCAAGTAGTTACTGTGGTTAAAATAAAGTTACCACAGTAAAACTCTAAAGTTACTGTCTCAGCCTCCTTGGTCTTCATCTCAATAAAGGAAGCTGTTATATTCCCAAACAGGAAAACTAGGATCACATGATTTGAAAGTGGGATAGCTTCTTCATCCTAACTCCTATGAGATTTATTCAACTTCCTAGTGATTCTCCATTACCTTATGTATCAAAATCAAGCTTCTTACATCGCGATTCATCCTGGTTTGATTAGAATAACAAGGAAGCTGTCATATTCCCAAACAGGAAAACTGTGATCACCTGATTTGAAAGTGGGATAGCTTCTTCATCCTAACTCCTATGAGATTTATTCAACTTTCTAATGGTTCTCCACTACTTTATGTATCCATTTAAAGCTTCTTACATCACGATTCATCCTGGTTTGTGTTAATATGAAGGCATTGGATGATGAGAAGTGTTGAGAGTAATAGATGAGGTTGGGAAAGAGTAAGGAGTTGGAGAGGAATGAGTTTGGGTCGACCTAAGCCGTACAGGCCGTACAGGCCGTACTGGCCGTACTGACCGTACCATTAGGGTCGACCAAACTCACCAAAGGGAAGTTACCATGCCACGGTAACTTAGGAGAAGTAACACTGATCTTCTACCACACTGGTTTACGTTAAGATGGATAAGGAAGAGCTTAGAGACAGGCTGTCACTTGCTGGATAAAGCTAAAGGTGCTTTACATCCAAGGATAAGCTAATTGGACAGTTTGAATTAAAGTAGAATCCTATCCATTGCAATAGTGTGATTTTGAAAACCCTTATGTCTCTTGTAGCCTCACTATATATTGTTGTCTCTCATCATTAATAAAACTTAGACAGTTCTAAACAAATCAATCTCTCTATACTTTTCACAATGATTCTCCATTAGTCTCTTAATCTCTTAAATCTACTCTAATCTCTTCTCTATTCTTATCTAAACTCAGATTACCTTTTACACTTCTCAAAAGTGATATGGTATCAGAGCCAGGTTGATTTCAATCTGAGTTCTTGGCGTTTTTCTCTTGAAGATTCAAACTTGAAACTTTGAGAGATCGAGTGAGAGTGGTGTGAGTGTTCTTGGAAGAAGCTGCATCCCGGGAGCTACATCTTCATTCCGGCAGTCTTATCAAGCTTTTTGAGGGTTCTTTGAAGAGTAAAGACAAGGCACGGAAGGGTTTGAGCTGGTGTTGTAGTTCTGAGTCTCAAGATCAAGTCTTTTACAAGTTATTGAAGTGAAACTGCTTGAGATGGAGAGTGGTTCCAAGATGAAGGTTGCTGTGACTTTCAAAGGAAGTAACTACCTAGTATGGTCTAGGATGGTGAAGACTGCTGTGGGAAGTAAGGGTTTATGGAAGCACATCACATCTGGTGAGGCTCCAAAGCTCATTACTCAAGGAGGAGACAAGGAGAGTGTCTCGGAAGCTGAAGCTGAGAAGTGGCAACAAGAGGACATGATGGTGATGTCTGCTCTTCATAGCTCGTTGGAGCCAGCCATTCTAGATGCTTACAGCTATTGTGAGACAGCCAAGGAGCTGTGGGAAACATTGAAGAAGGTGTATGGAAACACCTCTAACCTCAGCCGGGTCTTTGAAGTGAAGAAAGCTTTGAATGATCTAACTCAGGAGGACATGGAGTTCACTAAGCATTTGGGGAGGTTCCGGACACTCTGGTCAGAGCTGGAGATGCTGAGGCCGAGCACAACTGATCCGGAGCTGCTGAATGAAAGAAGAGAGCAAGACAAGGTCTTTGGGTTGTTGCTGACAATGAATCCAAGCTACAGTGGGGTTATTCAGCATATGTTGAGGGCGGATAAGCTTCCTGACTTGGAGGATGCGTGTGCTCAGATACAAAAGGAGCAAGGCTCCATTGGCTTGTTTGGTGGTAAAGGAGACTTGTCTCTAGCCAATGCTGCGCAAACTGATCATGAGGAGATACCACAAGCCAACAGAGCAGCACACGGCAAGTATGAAGACAGGAAGTTCAATGGCAATTGTGATCACTGCAAGAAGCATGGACACAAGAAAAGCCAGTGCTGGATACTACATCCTCATCTGAAGCCGGCGAAGTTCATAAAGGACAGGGAGGCAAGAGCTCATGCGTCTGAGGGAACAAGTGGAGCCGGATCATCTAGCCGTGGAGCTGAAGGAGAGGGGCGTGAGGGTGATGGCAAGGCACTGGTGACATACTCAGGAGCTCCTAACACCCGTGGCAATGATCAAGACTTCATCAGGAGATCCGAGATGGATGCTCTCATCAAAATGCTCAAGGAGAATGGTAACACTCATGGGTACTCCTTTGGTGCATCCATGATAGCTAAGACTATAGAAACATCTCCTTGTGTTACTGATATTGCTAGGATGGATAGAGTTAAATGCAATGAACAGGCTAGACATGAGTACACCTTTGCTAGAAATGCTAGGATGAATCATGAACTAAATGCATTTAGATCACCTTTGAACCTTTGTCATAATGCTAGCAGTATAACTAAGCCATTAATTGTTGATTCTGGTGCATCTCATCACATGATTAGTGATACAAATCTGATTAAGGATATAGAACCAACTAGTGGACATGTTATGATTGCAAATGGGGACAAGATCCCTATTAGAGGAATAGGAAACTTGAAGTTGTTTGATAAGAACACTAGAGCTTTCTATATGCCTGAATTTACATCTAACTTGCTATCTGTTAAGAAATGCACAACTGATTTGAATTGCAATGTTATATTCAGTCCTAATGATGTAAAGTTTCAGGATATTGAGAGCAGCCACTTGATTGGAAAAGGAATCACTAAAGGAGAGTTGTATTTGCTTGAAGAACTTGATCCTGTTTCCAATTACAATTGCTCGTTTACTACTGCTTCTAGTTTAAATAAAAATGCTTTGTGGCATGCTAGATTAGGACATCCTCATGGTAGAGCTTTGAACTTGATGTTACCAGGTGTTTTATTTGAGAATAAGGATTGTGAAGCATGCATTTTAGGCAAGCATTGTAAAACTGTATTTCCAAACTCTACTAGTGTTTATGATAAGTGCTTTGATCTTATTCATTCTGATGTGTGGACTGCACCTTGCATATCTAGAGACAATCATAAGTACTTTGTCACATTCATTGATGAAAAATCCAAATACACCTGGTTAACTTTAATCCCATCAAAAGATAGAGTGATAGATGCATTTAAGAACTTTCAAGCTTATGTGACTAACCATTATAATGCCAAGATTAAAATTTTTAGATCAGATAATGGAGGGGAGTACACAAGCTATGCGTTCAAGAGTCATCTAGAGCATCATGGGATCTTGCATCAAACAAGCTGTCCCTATACTCCACAACAGAATGGGGTAGCTGAGAGGAAGAACCGACACTTGATGGAGGTTGCTAGGTCACTGATGTTCCAAGCAAACGTTCCAAAGAGATTTTGGAGTGATGCTGTGGCTACTGCTTGTTATTTGATCAACAGGATTCCCACAAAGGTGTTGAAGGATCAAGCACCATTTGAAGTTCTAAACAAGCACAAGCCATCAGTGGATTACTTGAGAGTATTTGGATGTTTATGCTTTGTGTTGGTACCAGGAGAGTTGAGAAACAAGTTAGATGCAAGGAGCACTAAGGCTATGTTCATTGGCTACTCAACAACACAAAAGGGATACAAGTGCTATGATCCAGCAACTAGAAGAGTCCTAGTCTCTAGAGATGTGAAGTTCATAGAAGCAAGAGGATACTATGAAGAAAAGAACCAAGAGGAGCTAAAGGATTTAACATCAGATAAGGCAGGCGCTTTAAGACTGATTTTGGAAGGTCTAGGTATCACGATGAACCAGGATCCAAATGTGGGGAGTAGGAACCAACATGAGAGTTCTCCGGCCCCTGTTGGAGCTAATCAGTCACCTCACCTTGATCGTGAGGGGGGAAGGGAATCTGAAACTCAAGAAGATGGTCAGGATGGAGCCGGCTTGAGTGAAGAAGAAGAAGAGAGTGTTTCAGTCTCACACAATCAAGGTGAGCAAAGCCAAGAAGATGAAGAACATCAGAGTGGAGTTCAAGAACCGAGTACACAAGATGAACCGGTTCAAGAACAAGAACAACCTGTATTGAGAAGAAGCACAAGGCTGAGAAGGATCCTTCCTCTTGGGTAAACACGCGAGTGTACTACAATGCCCAAGCTGTGGAGCATCCCTCTCAAGCTGTGTGCTCCTTTGCTCAATACCCTGAAGAGCATTGTGCCTTTATGGTAAACTTGGATGAGAACTACATTCCAAGAAGCTATGAAGAGGCAGTAATGGATAAGGAATGGAAGGAATCAGTTGGAGCTGAGGCAGGAGCTATGATCAAGAATGATACATGGTATGAGAGTGAGTTACCAAAAGGGAAGAAGGCTGTGACTAGTAGATGGATCTTCACAATCAAGTATAAGGCTGATGGAACAGTTGAGAGGAAGAAGTCAAGACTGGTTGCAAGAGGTTTCACTCAAACTTATGGAGAAGATTACATTGAGACCTTTGCGCCAGTAGCTAAACTACACACAATCCGGATTGTATTAAGCTTAGCTGTGAACCTTGGATGGGGCTTATGGCAAATGGATGTGAAGAATGCATTTCTACAAGGAGAGCTGGAGGATGAAGTGTATATGCATCCACCTCCAGGCTTGGAACACTTAGTGAAGAGAGGGAATGTGTTGAGACTGAAGAAAGCTATCTATGGACTGAAGCAATCACCAAGAGCTTGGTACAACAAGCTGAGTACTACTCTGAATGGCCGAGGTTTCAAGAAGTCTGAACTAGACCACACCCTCTTCACTCTCACTACTCCCTCAGGTATGATTGCACTCCTTGTGTATGTTGATGATATCATTATCACAGGAAGTGATAAGGAAGGTATCATAGCAACCAAGGAGTTCCTTAAATCCATGTTTGAGATTAAAGACTTGGGAGAAATGAAATACTTTCTTGGAATTGAGATATGTAGATCCAAGGAAGGTTTGTTCATGTCCCAAAGGAAGTATACACTTGATCTTTTGAAAGGTGCAGGTGCTTATGGAGGCAAGACAGCAAGGATGCCTATGGAGGATGGCTACAAAGTCCCACGAGAGGGGGAGATTGAAGACAGCAAACCTTATCAGGATCCTAAACTCTATAGAAAACTAGTTGGTAAATTGATTTACCTTACCATAACTAGACCTGACATCTGTTTTGCTGTGAATCAGGTGAGTCAACACATGCAAGTGCCTAAGGAGCATCACTGGCGCATGGTGGAGAGAATCTTGATGTATCTCAACGGCTCACCTGATCAAGGAGTTGGATGGGTTGCAATGGGAGCACTGAAGTGGTTGGATACTGTGATGCGGATTGGGCTGGTGATAGAGCAGACAGGAGATCAACCACAGGCTATTGCACATTCATTGGAGGCAACTTGGTTACTTGGAAGAGTAAGAAGCAGAAGGTGGTGTCTTGCTCAAGTGCAGAGGCTGAGTATAGAGCTATGCTGAAGCTTACCAACGAGCTGGTGTGGATCAAAGGTATCTTGAAGCATTTGGAGATTGATCAAGCCACGCCAATGACAATGCATTGTGATAACCAAGCTGCCATCCACATTGCCTCCAACTCGGTGTTCCATGAGAGGACCAAGCACATTGAAGTGGATTGTCACAAGGTGAGGCAGATGATCATCTTAGGAGTCATCCTGCCATGCTATACAAGAAGTGAAGATCAGTTGGCTGATGTGTTCACTAAGGCTGCGAGACAGAAGACAATGGAGTCCATTCACATCAGGTTGGGCCTCATTGATCTTGGGAAGAGAAGGAGCTGATCCTCTTGGCTGTGAGGTCTTTACTCTTTTTCCCTCATCAAGGTTTTGTCCCAATGGGTTTTCCTTGGTGAGGTTTTTAATGAGGAAGATCTCATAGCCATCCAAGCTTAGGCTTTCACAAAGCTAAGCTTGAGGGGGAGTGTTAATATGAAGGCATTGGATGATGAGAAGTGTTGAGAGTAATAGATGAGGTTGGGAAAGAGTAAGGAGTTGGAGAGGAATGAGTTTGGGTCGACCTAAGCCGTACAGGCCGTACTGGCCGTACTGACCGTACCATTAGGGTCGACCAAACTCACCAAAGGGAAGTTACCATGCCACGGTAACTTAGGAGAAGTAACACTGATCTTCTACCACACTGGTTTACGTTAAGATGGATAAGGAAGAGCTTAGAGACAGGCTGTCACTTGCTGGATAAAGCTAAAGGTGCTTTACATCCAAGGATAAGCTAATTGGACAGTTTGAATTAAAGTAGAATCCTATCCATTGCAATAGTGTGATTTCGAAAACCCTTATGTCTCTTGTAGCCTCACTATATATTGTTGTCTCTCATCATTAATAAAACTTAGACAGTTCTAAACAAATCAATCTCTCTATACTTTTCACAATGATTCTCCATTAGTCTCTTAATCTCTTAAATCTACTCTAATCTCTTCTCTATTCTTATCTAAACTCAGATTATCTTTTACACTTCTCAAAAGTGATAGTTTGATTAGAATGACAAAGAAGCTGTCATATTCCCAAACAGAAAAACTGGGATCACCTGATTTGAAAGTGGGATAGCTTCTTCATCCTAACTCCTATGAGATTTATTCAACTTTCTAATGGTTCTCCACTACTTTATGTATCCATTTAAAGCTTCTTACATCACGATTCATCCTGGTTTGATTAGAATGACAAAGAAGCTGTCATATTCCCAAACAGAAAAACTGGGATCACCTGATTTAAAAGTGGGATAGCTTCTTCATCCTAACTCCTATGAGATTAATTCAACTTCCTAATGGTTCTCCACTACTTTATGTAACAAAATCAAGCTTCTTACATCAAGATTCATCCTTGTTTGATTAGAATGACAAAGAAGCTATCATATTCCCAAACAGGAAAACTGGGATCACCTGATTTGAAAGTGGGATAGCTTCTTCATGTTGAGTTGAGTTGATTATATTGGTATGGAGAGAAGAGGAGTTGAAGAGGAGAAGAGATGGAGAAGCTTAGGGGGTTTGGGTGTGAATGGTACGGACGTCCGTACAAGGCCGTACATGGCCGTACCGTCCGTACCAAAGGTCTCGACCAAAACTTACCCAACTCGACCAAGTGAAACGGTAACAAGGGAGTGTTACCTTGGGGACTTAAGGAGAAGGGATCAGACCGTTGAGTGGATAAGGGAAGAGCGTGCCAGGCTGGAACAGGCTGTAAAGAGGCAAAGCATGTGAGCCTTACCATCCAATCATCCGGAAAGCAACCTTGACTCTACATGCTTCAATAGTGCCCATTTCGCCTCTTGTAAACCCTAATGCCTTCTATATAAATATGTAACCTCACTCATTAATAAGATCAATCAGTTCGAGTCTCTCTAATCTCTTAGACTATGGTTTTCTCTTAGACACTAAACGGCTCTTTGTAGTCTCTTAATCTTTCACAAACTTCTCTTAATCACTTCCTAAACACTCTCTTTATTCTAATCACTCTAAAGATCTCTTAATCTCATATGGTATCAGAGCCAGGTTCATTTGAATCTGGGGTTTGATCTTTAGAGAGTTACAAGCTAAACGTCTTTGAAGCTACACACGAGTAGTCTTGAAGGTGTTGAAGCTGTGGTTCGTTCTAGTTGAAGCTGTGCTACGTTCTGTGGGTTTGCGTGATTCTAGACTCAAGGTTGGTGTGTACGAGATCCAAGATACAAGTTTTCAAGTCAAGCAAAGATGGAACAGGGGATGAACATGAGGATGAAGGTAGCGGTTACTTTCAAAGGTAGCAACTACCTTGTATGGTCTCGGATGGTGAAGACTGCGGTGGGAAGTAAGGGTTTGTGGGGGCACATCACAACAGGGGAGGCTCCGAAACTCATTACTCAGGGAGGAGATCAAGAAGAGGTCTCCAATGAAGCGGCTGTGGAGAAATGGCAACAAGAAGACATGCTGGTGATGACGGTTCTACACGCATCCTTGGACCCAGCTATCTTGGATGCCTACAGCTACTGTGAATCAGCCAAGGAGCTGTGGGACACGCTGAAGAAGGTGTATGGGAACATTTCCAACCTCAGCCGTGTGTTTGAAGTGAAGCTAGCGATCAACCGTCTTGCACAAGAGGACATGGAGTTCACTAAGCACTTGGGGAGGTTCAGGTCCTTATGGTCAGAGCTGGAGATGCTGAGGCCGAGCACAACTGATCCAGATCAGTTGAATGAGAGGCGCGAGCAAGACAAGGTCTTTGGTCTGCTTCTCACACTGAACCCGGCCTACACCCAGCTCATCCAGCACATGTTAAGGTCAGACAAGCTTCCGGACCTTGAGGAGGTGTGTGCACAAATCCAAAGGGAGCAGGGATCTATGGGTTTGTTTGGAGGAAAGGGGGAGCTCTCTCTTGCCAATCAAGCAGCTCATGAGGATTCAACCGAGGCTCCACAAGCAAACAAGGCATCTCACGGGAAGTACGAGGACAGGAAGTTCAATGGCAACTGTGATCATTGCAAGAAGCATGGTCATAAGAAGAGCCAATGCTGGATACTGCACCCACACCTCAAGCCGGCCAAGTTCATGAAGGAGCGTGAGGGAAGGGCAAATGTGACTGAAGGTTCAAGTGGAGCTGGCACCAGCAAGATCAGTGAAGTGGATGGGCTTGGAGGCAATGATGGGAATGGGAAGTCTCTGGTGGCTTACACAGGCGCCTCAAGCTCCCGCAGCAATGATGACTACATCAAGAGATCAGACCTTGATGCCCTCTTCAAAATGCTAAAGGAAAACGGTAACACTTACGGTTATTCCTTTGGAGCTTCTATGATTGCATATAAGGATGATCACTTGATTAGAGAACTAGTAGAACGGTTAGAAGCTAGGAATGGGTATAGACATGCTCACATTGCTAGAACTGATAAGATGCATCCATCACTTAGTAATCTATGCCATAATGCTAAACGAGTAAGTAAACCATTGATTGTTGATTCTGGTGCATCACATCATATGATAAGTGATGTGTGGACTGCCCCTTGCTTATCTAGAGATAGTTATAAGTATTTTGTCACATTCATTGATGAAAAATCCAAATACACCTGGTTAACCTTAATTCAGACCAAAGATAGGGTACTTGATGCATTTAGGAACTTTCAAACTTATGTAACTAACCATTATCATGCTAAGATTAAAATTTTGAGATCAGATAATGGAGGGGAGTACACGAGTCATGCATTCAAGCAACACCTATCACAACATGGGATCCTACATCAAACAAGCTGTCCTTATACTCCACAGCAAAATGGAGTGGCTGAGAGGAAGAATAGGCATCTCATGGAAGTGGCAAGGTCACTTATGTTTCAGAGTAATGTTCCAAAGAGATTTTGGAGTGATGCGGTTGCCACTGCTTGTTACCTGATAAACAGAACCCCAACCAAAGTTCTGAATGAGAAGGCTCCATTTGAAGTTCTGAACAGGTACAAGCCAGCTCTTGATTATTTGCGAGTCTTTGGGTGCCTATGCTTTGTACTCAAACCAGGAGAGATGATCAACAAGCTAGAAGCAAGAAGCACTAAGGCTGTGTTCATAGGATACTCAGCTACACAGAAAGGATACAAATGCTATGATCCTATAGCAAGGAGAGTTCTTGTATCTAGAGATGTGAAGTTCTTGGAAGATAGAGGATACTATGAAGAAAAGAATCAAGAAGACCTGAAGGACTTAACATCAGACAAGGCCACCACCTTGCGGATCATTCTTGAAGGTCTTGGAATCAGTACATCCCAGGATCCAAGGAATCACGCAACTACACCTCCTGAAGTTGGTTCACCATCCCACCTTGATCATGAGGGAGGAGAGGAGCATGAGGAGCCTATGCAAGAGGCCAACCAAGATGAAGGAGGAGTAGAGAATGAAGGAGAAGAGAGCATAGGCTCGGATGGTCATGGACATGATCATGGTGTGACACAAACACCTTCTCAAGATGAAGTGGTAGAAGAACAACAGGAAGAAGAACCGGTTGTGCAGCCACTAAGAAGGAGTACAAGGATAAGGAAGGATCCTTCCAGTTGGGTAAACACGAGAGTGTACTACAATGCCCAAGCTGTGGAGCATCCTTCTCAAGCCGTGTGCTCCTTTGCTCAATATCCAGAAGCACATTGCGCTTTCATGGTAAACTTGGATGAGAATCACATCCCAAGAAGCTATGAAGAAGCAATGAAAGATAAAGAATGGAAGGAATCAGTTGGAGATGAGGCAGGAGCAATGATCAAGAATGATACATGGTATGAGAGTGAGTTACCAAAAGGGAAGAAGGCTGTGACTAGTAGATGGATATTCACAATCAAGTACAAAGCGGATGGAAAGGTTGAGAGGAAGAAGTCAAGGCTAGTTGCAAGAGGTTTCACTCAAACTTATGGAGAAGATTACATAGAAACCTTTGCACCAGTAGCTAAACTCCACACAATCCGGATTGTACTGAGCTTAGCTGTGAATCTTGGATGGGGGTTATGGCAAATGGATGTGAAGAATGCGTTTCTACAAGGTGAACTTGAGGATGAAGTGTATATGCATCCACCTCCAGGCCTTGAACACTTAGTGAAGAGTGGAAATGTGTTGAGACTGAAGAAAGCCATCTATGGGCTGAAGCAATCACCAAGAGCTTGGTACAACAAGTTGAGTACTACTCTGAATGGCCGAGGCTTCAAGAAGTCTGAACTAGATCACACCCTCTTCACACTCACGACTCCCTCAGGTATGATTGCACTTCTTGTGTATGTTGATGATATCATTATCACAGGGAGTGATAAGGAAGGTATCATAGCAACCAAGGAGTTTCTTAAATCCATGTTTGAGATTAAAGACTTGGGAGAAATGAAATACTTTCTTGGAATTGAGATATGTAGATCCAAGGAAGGTTTGTTCATGTCCCAAAGGAAGTATACACTTGATCTTTTGAAAGGTGCAGGTGCTTATGGAGGCAAGACAGCAAGGATGCCTATGGAGGATGGCTACAAAGTCCCACGAGAGGGGGAGATTGAAGACAGCAAACCTTATCAGGATCCTAAACTCTATAGAAAACTAGTTGGCAAATTGATTTATCTCACTATAACTAGACCTGACATTTGTTTTGCTGTGAATCAGGTGAGTCAACACATGCAAGTACCTAAGGAACATCATTGGCGCATGGTGGAGAGGATCTTGATGTATCTCAACGGCTCACCTGATCAAGGAGTATGGATGGGCTGCAATGGAAGCACTGAAGTGGTGGGATACTGTGATGCGGATTGGGCTGGTGATAGAGCAGACAGGAGATCAACCACAGGCTATTGCACATTCATTGGAGGCAACTTGGTGACTTGGAAGAGTAAGAAGCAGAAGGTGGTGTCTTGCTCAAGTGCAGAAGCTGAGTATAGAGCTATGCTGAAGCTCACCAACGAGTTAGTATGGATCAAAGGCATCTTGAAGCATTTGGAGATTGATCAAGCCACGCCAATGACCATGCATTGTGACAACCAAGCAGCTATCCACATTGCCTCCAACTCGGTGTTCCATGAGAGAACCAAGCACATTGAAGTTGATTGCCACAAGGTGAGGCAGATGATCATCTTAGGAGTCATCTTGCCATGCTACACAAGAAGTGAAGATCAGTTAGCGGATGTGTTCACCAAGGCTGCAAGACAGAAGACAATGGAGTCCATTCACATACGGTTGGGCCTCATTGATCTTGGGAAGAGAAGGAGCTGATCCCCTTGGCTGTGAGGTCTTTACTCTTTTTCCCTTATCAAGGTTTTATCCCAATGGGTTTTCCTTGGTAAGGTTTTTAATGAGGAAGATCTCATAGCTATCCAAGCTTAGGCTTTCACAAAGCTAAGCTTGAGGGGGAGTGTTGAGTTGAGTTGATTATATTGGTATGGAGAGAAGAGGAGTTGAAGAGGAGAAGAGATGGAGAAGCTTAGGGGGTTTGGGTGTGAATGGTACGGACGTCCGTACAAGGCCGTACATGGCCGTACCGTCCGTACCAAAGGTCTCGACCAAAACTTACCCAACTCGACCAAGTGAAACGGTAACAAGGAGTGTTACCTTGGGGACTTAAGGAGAAGGGATCAGACCGTTGAGTGGATAAGGGAAGAGCGTGCCAGGCTGGAACAGGCTGTAAAGAGGCAAAGCGTGTGAGCCTTACCATCCAATCATCCGGAAAGCAACCTTGACTCTACATGCTTCAATAGTGCCCATTTCGCCTCTTGTAAACCCTAATGCCTTCTATATAAATATGTAACCTCACTCATTAATAAGATCAATCAGTTCGAGTCTCTCTAATCTCTTAGACTATGGTTTTCTCTTAGACACTAAACGGCTCTTTCTAGTCTCTTAATCTTTCACAAACTTCTCTTAATCACTTCCTAAACACTCTCTTTATTCTAATCACTCTAAAGATCTCTTAATCTCATACTTCATACTAACTCCTATGAGATTTATTCAACTTCCTAGTGATTCTCCATTACTTTATGTATCAAAATCAAGCTTCTTACATCGCGATTCATCCTGGTTTGATTAGAATGACAAGGAAGCTGTCATATTCCCAAACAGGAAAACTGGGATCACCTGATTTGAAAGTGGGATAGCTTCTTCATCCTAACTCCTATGAGATTTATTCAACTTCCTAATGGTTCTCCACTACTTTATGTATCCAAATCAAGCTTCTTACATCGCGATTCATCCTGGTTTGATTAGAATGACAAAGAAGCTGTCATATTCCCAAACAGGAAAACTGGGATCACCTGATTTGAAAGTGGGATAGCTTCTTCATCCTAACTCCTATGAGATTTATTCAACTTCCTAGTGATTCTCCATTACTTTATGTATCAAAATCAAGCTTCTTACATCGCGATTCATCCTGTTTTGATTAGAATGACAAGGAAGCTGTCATATTCCCAAACAGGAAAACTGGGATCACCTGATTTGAAAGTGGGATAGCTTCTTCATCCTAACTCCTATGAGATTTATTCAACTTCCTAGTGATTCTCCATTACTTTATGTATCAAAATCAAGCTTCTTACATCGCGATTCATCCTGGTTTGATTAGAATGACAAGGAAGCTGTCATATTCCCAAACAGGAAAACTGGGATCACCTGATTTGAAAGTGGGATAGCTTCTTCATCCTAACTCCTATGAGATTTATTCAACTTCCTAGTGATTCTCCACTACTTTATGTATCAAAATCAAGCTTCTTACATCGCGATTCATCCTGGTTTGATTAGAATGACAAAGAAGCTGTCATATTCCCAAACAGGAAAACTGGGATCACCTGATTTGAAAGTGGGATAGCTTCTTCATCCTAACTCCTATGAGATTTATTCAACTTCCTAGTGATTCTCCACTACTTTATGTATCAAAATCAAGCTTCTTACATCGCGATTCATCCTGGTTTGATTAGAATGACAAAGAAGCTGTCATATTCCCAAACAGGAAAACTGGGATCACCTGATTTGAAAGTGGGATAGCTTCTTCATCCTAACTCCTATGAGATTTATTCAACTTCCTAGTGATTCTCCACTACTTTATGTATCAAAATCAAGCTTCTTACATCGCGATTCATCCTGGTTTGATTAGAATGACAAAGAAGCTGTCATATTCCCAAACAGGAAAACTGGGATCACCTGATTTGAAAGTGGGATAGCTTCTTCATCCTAACTCCTATGAGATTTATTCAACTTCCTAGTGATTCTCCATTACTTTATGTATCAAAATCAAGCTTCTTACATCGCGATTCATCCTGGTTTGATTAGAATGACAAAGAAGCTGTCATATTCCCAAACAGGAAAACTGGGATCACCTGATTTGAAAGTGGGATAGCTTCTTCATCCTAACTCCTATGAGATTTATTCAACTTCCTAGTGATTCTCCATTACTTTTGTATCAAAATCAAGCTTCTTACATCGCGATTCATCCTGGTTTGATTAGAATGACAAGGAAGCTGTCATATTCCCAAACAGGAAAACTGGGATCACCTGATTTGAAAGTGGGATAGCTTCTTCATCCTAACTCCTATGAGATTTATTCAACTTCCTAGTGATTCTCCATTACTTTATGTATCAAAATCAAGCTTCTTACATCGCGATTCATCCTGGTTTGATTAGAATGACAAAGAAGCTGTCATATTCCCAAACAGGAAAACTGGGATCACCTGATTTGAAAGTGGGATAGCTTCTTCATCCTAACTCCTATGAGATTTATTCAACTTCCTAGTGATTCTCCATTACTTTATGTATCAAAATCAAGCTTCTTACATCGCGATTCATCCTGGTTTGATTAGAATGACAAAGAAGCTGTCATATTCCCAAACAGGAAAACTGGGATCACCTGATTTGAAAGTGGGATAGCTTCTTCATCCTAACTCCTATGAGATTTATTCAACTTCCTAGTGATTCTCCATTACTTTATGTATCAAAATCAAGCTTCTTACATCGCGATTCATCCTGGTTTGATTAGAATGACAAGGAAGCTGTCATATTCCCAAACAGGAAAACTGGGATCACCTGATTTGAAAGTGGGATAGCTTCTTCATCCTAACTCCTATGAGATTTATTCAACTTCCTAGTGATTCTCCATTACTTTATGTATCAAAATCAAGCTTCTTACATCGCGATTCATCCTGGTTTGATTAGAATGACAAGGAAGCTGTCATATTCCCAAACAGGAAAACTGGGATCACCTGATTTGAAAGTGGGATAGCTTCTTCATCCTAACTCCTATGAGATTTATTCAACTTCCTAGTGATTCTCCATTACTTTATGTATCAAAATCAAGCTTCTTACATCGCGATTCATCCTGGTTTGATTAGAATGACAAAGAAGCTGTCATATTCCCAAACAGGAAAACTGGGATCACCTGATTTGAAAGTGGGATAGCTTCTTCATCCTAACTCCTATGAGATTTATTCAACTTCCTAGTGATTCTCCATTACTTTATGTATCAAAATCAAGCTTCTTACATCGCGATTCATCCTGGTTTGATTAGAATGACAAAGAAGCTGTCATATTCCCAAACAGGAAAACTGGGATCACCTGATTTGAAAGTGGGATAGCTTCTTCATCCTAACTCCTATGAGATTTATTCAACTTCCTAGTGATTCTCCATTACTTTATGTATCAAAATCAAGCTTCTTACATCGCGATTCATCCTGGTTTGATTAGAATGACAAGGAAGCTGTCATATTCCCAAACAGGAAAACTGGGATCACCTGATTTGAAAGTGGGATAGCTTCTTCATCCTAACTCCTATGAGATTTATTCAACTTCCTAGTGATTCTCCACTACTTTATGTATCAAAATCAAGCTTCTTACATCGCGATTCATCCTGGTTTGATTAGAATGACAAAGAAGCTGTCATATTCCCAAACAGGAAAACTGGGATCACCTGATTTGAAAGTGGGATAGCTTCTTCATCCTAACTCCTATGAGATTTATTCAACTTCCTAGTGATTCTCCATTACTTTATGTATCAAAATCAAGCTTCTTACATCGCGATTCATCCTGGTTTGATTAGAATGACAAGGAAGCTGTCATATTCCCAAACAGGAAAACTGGGATCACCTGATTTGAAAGTGGGATAGCTTCTTCATCCTAACTCCTATGAGATTTATTCAACTTCCTAGTGATTCTCCACTACTTTATGTATCAAAATCAAGCTTCTTACATCGCGATTCATCCTGGTTTGATTAGAATGACAAAGAAGCTGTCATATTCCCAAACAGAAAACTGGGATCACCTGATTTGAAAGTGGGATAGCTTCTTCATCCTAACTCCTATGAGATTTATTCAACTTCCTAGTGATTCTCCACTACTTTATGTATCAAAATCAAGCTTCTTACATCGCGATTCATCCTGGTTTGATTAGAATGACAAGGAAGCTGTCATATTCCCAAACAGGAAAACTGGGATCACCTGATTTGAAAGTGGGATAGCTTCTTCATCCTAACTCCTATGAGATTTATTCAACTTCCTAGTGATTCTCCACTACTTTATGTATCAAAATCAAGCTTCTTACATCGCGATTCATCCTGGTTTGATTAGAATGACAAAGAAGCTGTCATATTCCCAAACAGAAAACTGGGATCACCTGATTTGAAAGTGGGATAGCTTCTTCATCCTAACTCCTATGAGATTTATTCAACTTCCTAGTGATTCTCCACTACTTTATGTATCAAAATCAAGCTTCTTACATCGCGATTCATCCTGGTTTGATTAGAATGACAAAGAAGCTGTCATATTCCCAAACAGGAAAACTGGGATCACCTGATTTGAAAGTGGGATAGCTTCTTCATCCTAACTCCTATGAGATTTATTCAACTTCCTAGTGATTCTCCACTACTTTATGTATCAAAATCAAGCTTCTTACATCGCGATTCATCCTGGTTTGATTAGAATGACAAAGAAGCTGTCATATTCCCAAACAGGAAAACTGGGATCACCTGATTTGAAAGTGGGATAGCTTCTTCATCCTAACTCCTATGAGATTTATTCAACTTCCTAGTGATTCTCCATTACTTTATGTATCAAAATCAAGCTTCTTACATCGCGATTCATCCTGGTTTGATTAGAATGACAAAGAAGCTGTCATATTCCCAAACAGGAAAACTGGGATCACCTGATTTGAAAGTGGGATAGCTTCTTCATCCTAACTCCTATGAGATTTATTCAACTTCCTAGTGATTCTCCATTACTTTATGTATCAAAATCAAGCTTCTTACATCGCGATTCATCCTGGTTTGATTAGAATGACAAGGAAGCTGTCATATTCCCAAACAGGAAAACTGGGATCACCTGATTTGAAAGTGGGATAGCTTCTTCATCCTAACTCCTATGAGATTTATTCAACTTCCTAGTGATTCTCCATTACTTTATGTATCAAAATCAAGCTTCTTACATCGCGATTCATCCTGGTTTGATTAGAATGACAAGAAGCTGTCATATTCCCAAACAGGAAAACTGGGATCACCTGATTTGAAAGTGGGATAGCTTCTTCATCCTAACTCCTATGAGATTTATTCAACTTCCTAGTGATTCTCCATTACTTTATGTATCAAAATCAAGCTTCTTACATCGCGATTCATCCTGGTTTGATTAGAATGACAAGGAAGCTGTCATATTCCCAAACAGGAAAACTGGGATCACCTGATTTGAAAGTGGGATAGCTTCTTCATCCTAACTCCTATGAGATTTATTCAACTTCCTAGTGATTCTCCATTACTTTATGTATCAAAATCAAGCTTCTTACATCGCGATTCATCCTGGTTTGATTAGAATGACAAGGAAGCTGTCATATTCCCAAACAGGAAAACTGGGATCACCTGATTTGAAAGTGGGATAGCTTCTTCATCCTAACTCCTATGAGATTTATTCAACTTCCTAGTGATTCTCCACTTACTTTATGTATCAAAATCAAGCTTCTTACATCGCGATTCATCCTGGTTTGATTAGAATGACAAAGAAGCTGTCATATTCCCAAACAGGAAAACTGGGATCACCTGATTTGAAAGTGGGATAGCTTCTTCATCCTAACTCCTATGAGATTTATTCAACTTCCTAGTGATTCTCCATTACTTTATGTATCAAAATCAAGCTTCTTACATCGCGATTCATCCTGGTTTGATTAGAATGACAAGGAAGCTGTCATATTCCCAAACAGGAAAACTGGGATCACCTGATTTGAAAGTGGGATAGCTTCTTCATCCTAACTCCTATGAGATTTATTCAACTTCCTAGTGATTCTCCACTACTTTATGTATCAAAATCAAGCTTCTTACATCGCGATTCATCCTGGTTTGATTAGAATGACAAAGAAGCTGTCATATTCCCAAACAGGAAAACTGGGATCACCTGATTTGAAAGTGGGATAGCTTCTTCATCCTAACTCCTATGAGATTTATTCAACTTCCTAGTGATTCTCCATTACTTTATGTATCAAAATCAAGCTTCTTACATCGCGATTCATCCTGGTTTGATTAGAATGACAAAGAAGCTGTCATATTCCCAAACAGGAAAACTGGGATCACCTGATTTGAAAGTGGGATAGCTTCTTCATCCTAACTCCTATGAGATTTATTCAACTTCCTAGTGATTCTCCATTACTTTATGTATCAAAATCAAGCTTCTTACATCGCGATTCATCCTGGTTTGATTAGAATGACAAGGAAGCTGTCATATTCCCAAACAGGAAAACTGGGATCACCTGATTTGAAAGTGGGATAGCTTCTTCATCCTAACTCCTATGAGATTTATTCAACTTCCTAGTGATTCTCCATTACTTTATGTATCAAAATCAAGCTTCTTACATCGCGATTCATCCTGGTTTGATTAGAATGACAAAGAAGCTGTCATATTCCCAAACAGGAAAACTGGGATCACCTGATTTGAAAGTGGGATAGCTTCTTCATCCTAACTCCTATGAGATTTATTCAACTTCCTAGTGATTCTCCATTACTTTATGTATCAAAATCAAGCTTCTTACATCGCGATTCATCCTGGTTTGATTAGAATGACAAGGAAGCTGTCATATTCCCAAACAGGAAAACTGGGATCACCTGATTTGAAAGTGGGATAGCTTCTTCATCCTAACTCCTATGAGATTTATTCAACTTCCTAGTGATTCTCCATTACTTTATGTATCAAAATCAAGCTTCTTACATCGCGATTCATCCTGGTTTGATTAGAATGACAAGAAGCTGTCATATTCCCAAACAGGAAAACTGGGATCACCTGATTTGAAAGTGGGATAGCTTCTTCATCCTAACTCCTATGAGATTTATTCAACTTCCTAGTGATTCTCCACTACTTTATGTATCAAAATCAAGCTTCTTACATCGCGATTCATCCTGGTTTGATTAGAATGACAAAGAAGCTGTCATATTCCCAAACAGGAAAACTGGGATCACCTGATTTGAAAGTGGGATAGCTTCTTCATCCTAACTCCTATGAGATTTATTCAACTTCCTAGTGATTCTCCATTACTTTATGTATCAAAATCAAGCTTCTTACATCGCGATTCATCCTGGTTTGATTAGAATGACAAGAAGCTGTCATATTCCCAAACAGGAAAACTGGGATCACCTGATTTGAAAGTGGGATAGCTTCTTCATCCTAACTCCTATGAGATTTATTCAACTTCCTAGTGATTCTCCATTACTTTATGTATCAAAATCAAGCTTCTTACATCGCGATTCATCCTGGTTTGATTAGAATGACAAAGAAGCTGTCATATTCCCAAACAGGAAAACTGGGATCACCTGATTTGAAAGTGGGATAGCTTCTTCATCCTAACTCCTATGAGATTTATTCAACTTCCTAGTGATTCTCCATTACTTTATGTATCAAAATCAAGCTTCTTACATCGCGATTCATCCTGGTTTGATTAGAATGACAAGGAAGCTGTCATATTCCCAAACAGGAAAACTGGGATCACCTGATTTGAAAGTGGGATAGCTTCTTCATCCTAACTCCTATGAGATTTATTCAACTTCCTAGTGATTCTCCATTACTTTATGTATCAAAATCAAGCTTCTTACATCGCGATTCATCCTGGTTTGATTAGAATGACAAGGAAGCTGTCATATTCCCAAACAGGAAAACTGGGATCACCTGATTTGAAAGTGGGATAGCTTCTTCATCCTAACTCCTATGAGATTTATTCAACTTCCTAGTGATTCTCCATTACTTTATGTATCAAAATCAAGCTTCTTACATCGCGATTCATCCTGGTTTGATTAGAATGACAAAGAAGCTGTCATATTCCCAAACAGGAAAACTGGGATCACCTGATTTGAAAGTGGGATAGCTTCTTCATCCTAACTCCTATGAGATTTATTCAACTTCCTAGTGATTCTCCATTACTTTATGTATCAAAATCAAGCTTCTTACATCGCGATTCATCCTGGTTTGATTAGAATGACAAAGAAGCTGTCATATTCCCAAACAGGAAAACTGGGATCACCTGATTTGAAAGTGGGATAGCTTCTTCATCCTAACTCCTATGAGATTTATTCAACTTCCTAGTGATTCTCCATTACTTTATGTATCAAAATCAAGCTTCTTACATCGCGATTCATCCTGGTTTGATTAGAATGACAAAGAAGCTGTCATATTCCCAAACAGGAAAACTGGGATCACCTGATTTGAAAGTGGGATAGCTTCTTCATCCTAACTCCTATGAGATTTATTCAACTTCCTAGTGATTCTCCATTACTTTATGTATCAAAATCAAGCTTCTTACATCGCGATTCATCCTGGTTTGATTAGAATGACAAGAAGCTGTCATATTCCCAAACAGGAAAACTGGGATCACCTGATTTGAAAGTGGGATAGCTTCTTCATCCTAACTCCTATGAGATTTATTCAACTTCCTAGTGATTCTCCATTACTTTATGTATCAAAATCAAGCTTCTTACATCGCGATTCATCCTGGTTTGATTAGAATGACAAAGAAGCTGTCATATTCCCAAACAGGAAAACTGGGATCACCTGATTTGAAAGTGGGATAGCTTCTTCATCCTAACTCCTATGAGATTTATTCAACTTCCTAGTGATTCTCCATTACTTTATGTATCAAAATCAAGCTTCTTACATCGCGATTCATCCTGGTTTGATTAGAATGACAAGGAAGCTGTCATATTCCCAAACAGGAAAACTGGGATCACCTGATTTGAAAGTGGGATAGCTTCTTCATCCTAACTCCTATGAGATTTATTCAACTTCCTAGTGATTCTCCACTACTTTATGTATCAAAATCAAGCTTCTTACATCGCGATTCATCCTGGTTTGATTAGAATGACAAAGAAGCTGTCATATTCCCAAACAGAAAAACTGGGATCACCTGATTTGAAAGTGGGATAGCTTCTTCATCCTAACTCCTATGAGATTTATTCAACTTCCTAGTGATTCTCCACTACTTTATGTATCAAAATCAAGCTTCTTACATCGCGATTCATCCTGGTTTGATTAGAATGACAAAGAAGCTGTCATATTCCCAAACAGGAAAACTGGGATCACCTGATTTGAAAGTGGGATAGCTTCTTCATCCTAACTCCTATGAGATTTATTCAACTTCCTAGTGATTCTCCATTACTTTATGTATCAAAATCAAGCTTCTTACATCGCGATTCATCCTGGTTTGATTAGAATGACAAGGAAGCTGTCATATTCCCAAACAGGAAAACTGGGATCACCTGATTTGAAAGTGGGATAGCTTCTTCATCCTAACTCCTATGAGATTTATTCAACTTCCTAGTGATTCTCCATTACTTTATGTATCAAAATCAAGCTTCTTACATCGCGATTCATCCTGGTTTGATTAGAATGACAAAGAAGCTGTCATATTCCCAAACAGGAAAACTGGGATCACCTGATTTGAAAGTGGGATAGCTTCTTCATCCTAACTCCTATGAGATTTATTCAACTTCCTAGTGATTCTCCATTACTTTATGTATCAAAATCAAGCTTCTTACATCGCGATTCATCCTGGTTTGATTAGAATGACAAGAAGCTGTCATATTCCCAAACAGAAAACTGGGATCACCTGATTTGAAAGTGGGATAGCTTCTTCATCCTAACTCCTATGAGATTTATTCAACTTCCTAGTGATTCTCCATTACTTTATGTATCAAAATCAAGCTTCTTACATCGCGATTCATCCTGGTTTGATTAGAATGACAAGGAAGCTGTCATATTCCCAAACAGGAAAACTGGGATCACCTGATTTGAAAGTGGGATAGCTTCTTCATCCTAACTCCTATGAGATTTATTCAACTTCCTAGTGATTCTCCATTACTTTATGTATCAAAATCAAGCTTCTTACATCGCGATTCATCCTGGTTTGATTAGAATGACAAGGAAGCTGTCATATTCCCAAACAGGAAAACTGGGATCACCTGATTTGAAAGTGGGATAGCTTCTTCATCCTAACTCCTATGAGATTTATTCAACTTCCTAGTGATTCTCCATTACTTTATGTATCAAAATCAAGCTTCTTACATCGCGATTCATCCTGGTTTGATTAGAATGACAAGAAGCTGTCATATTCCCAAACAGGAAAACTGGGATCACCTGATTTGAAAGTGGGATAGCTTCTTCATCCTAACTCCTATGAGATTTATTCAACTTCCTAGTGATTCTCCATTACTTTATGTATCAAAATCAAGCTTCTTACATCGCGATTCATCCTGGTTTGATTAGAATGACAAGGAAGCTGTCATATTCCCAAACAGGAAAACTGGGATCACCTGATTTGAAAGTGGGATAGCTTCTTCATCCTAACTCCTATGAGATTTATTCAACTTCCTAGTGATTCTCCATTACTTTATGTATCAAAATCAAGCTTCTTACATCGCGATTCATCCTGGTTTGATTAGAATGACAAAGAAGCTGTCATATTCCCAAACAGAAAACTGGGATCACCTGATTTGAAAGTGGGATAGCTTCTTCATCCTAACTCCTATGAGATTTATTCAACTTCCTAGTGATTCTCCATTACTTTATGTATCAAAATCAAGCTTCTTACATCGCGATTCATCCTGGTTTGATTAGAATGACAAAGAAGCTGTCATATTCCCAAACAGGAAAACTGGGATCACCTGATTTGAAAGTGGGATAGCTTCTTCATCCTAACTCCTATGAGATTTATTCAACTTCCTAGTGATTCTCCATTACTTTATGTATCAAAATCAAGCTTCTTACATCGCGATTCATCCTGGTTTGATTAGAATGACAAGGAAGCTGTCATATTCCCAAACAGGAAAACTGGGATCACCTGATTTGAAAGTGGGATAGCTTCTTCATCCTAACTCCTATGAGATTTATTCAACTTCCTAGTGATTCTCCATTACTTTATGTATCAAAATCAAGCTTCTTACATCGCGATTCATCCTGGTTTGATTAGAATGACAAAGAAGCTGTCATATTCCCAAACAGGAAAACTGGGATCACCTGATTTGAAAGTGGGATAGCTTCTTCATCCTAACTCCTATGAGATTTATTCAACTTCCTAGTGATTCTCCATTACTTTATGTATCAAAATCAAGCTTCTTACATCGCGATTCATCCTGGTTTGATTAGAATGACAAAGAAGCTGTCATATTCCCAAACAGGAAAACTGGGATCACCTGATTTGAAAGTGGGATAGCTTCTTCATCCTAACTCCTATGAGATTTATTCAACTTCCTAGTGATTCTCCATTACTTTATGTATCAAAATCAAGCTTCTTACATCGCGATTCATCCTGGTTTGATTAGAATGACAAGGAAGCTGTCATATTCCCAAACAGGAAAACTGGGATCACCTGATTTGAAAGTGGGATAGCTTCTTCATCCTAACTCCTATGAGATTTATTCAACTTCCTAGTGATTCTCCATTACTTTATGTATCAAAATCAAGCTTCTTACATCGCGATTCATCCTGGTTTGATTAGAATGACAAAGAAGCTGTCATATTCCCAAACAGGAAAACTGGGATCACCTGATTTGAAAGTGGGATAGCTTCTTCATCCTAACTCCTATGAGATTTATTCAACTTCCTAGTGATTCTCCATTACTTTATGTATCAAAATCAAGCTTCTTACATCGCGATTCATCCTGGTTTGATTAGAATGACAAAGAAGCTGTCATATTCCCAAACAGGAAAACTGGGATCACCTGATTTGAAAGTGGGATAGCTTCTTCATCCTAACTCCTATGAGATTTATTCAACTTCCTAGTGATTCTCCATTACTTTATGTATCAAAATCAAGCTTCTTACATCGCGATTCATCCTGGTTTGATTAGAATGACAAGGAAGCTGTCATATTCCCAAACAGGAAAACTGGGATCACCTGATTTGAAAGTGGGATAGCTTCTTCATCCTAACTCCTATGAGATTTATTCAACTTCCTAGTGATTCTCCATTACTTTATGTATCAAAATCAAGCTTCTTACATCGCGATTCATCCTGGTTTGATTAGAATGACAAAGAAGCTGTCATATTCCCAAACAGGAAAACTGGGATCACCTGATTTGAAAGTGGGATAGCTTCTTCATCCTAACTCCTATGAGATTTATTCAACTTCCTAGTGATTCTCCATTACTTTATGTATCAAAATCAAGCTTCTTACATCGCGATTCATCCTGGTTTGATTAGAATGACAAGGAAGCTGTCATATTCCCAAACAGGAAAACTGGGATCACCTGATTTGAAAGTGGGATAGCTTCTTCATCCTAACTCCTATGAGATTTATTCAACTTCCTAGTGATTCTCCATTACTTTATGTATCAAAATCAAGCTTCTTACATCGCGATTCATCCTGGTTTGATTAGAATGACAAAGAAGCTGTCATATTCCCAAACAGAAAAACTGGGATCACCTGATTTGAAAGTGGGATAGCTTCTTCATCCTAACTCCTATGAGATTTATTCAACTTCCTAGTGATTCTCCATTACTTTATGTATCAAAATCAAGCTTCTTACATCGCGATTCATCCTGGTTTGATTAGAATGACAAGGAAGCTGTCATATTCCCAAACAGGAAAACTGGGATCACCTGATTTGAAAGTGGGATAGCTTCTTCATCCTAACTCCTATGAGATTTATTCAACTTCCTAGTGATTCTCCATTACTTTATGTATCAAAATCAAGCTTCTTACATCGCGATTCATCCTGGTTTGATTAGAATGACAAAGAAGCTGTCATATTCCCAAACAGAAAAACTGGGATCACCTGATTTGAAAGTGGGATAGCTTCTTCATCCTAACTCCTATGAGATTTATTCAACTTCCTAGTGATTCTCCATTACTTTATGTATCAAAATCAAGCTTCTTACATCGCGATTCATCCTGGTTTGATTAGAATGACAAAGAAGCTGTCATATTCCCAAACAGGAAAACTGGGATCACCTGATTTGAAAGTGGGATAGCTTCTTCATCCTAACTCCTATGAGATTTATTCAACTTCCTAGTGATTCTCCATTACTTTATGTATCAAAATCAAGCTTCTTACATCGCGATTCATCCTGGTTTGATTAGAATGACAAAGAAGCTGTCATATTCCCAAACAGGAAAACTGGGATCACCTGATTTGAAAGTGGGATAGCTTCTTCATCCTAACTCCTATGAGATTTATTCAACTTCCTAGTGATTCTCCATTACTTTATGTATCAAAATCAAGCTTCTTACATCGCGATTCATCCTGGTTTGATTAGAATGACAAAGAAGCTGTCATATTCCCAAACAGGAAAACTGGGATCACCTGATTTGAAAGTGGGATAGCTTCTTCATCCTAACTCCTATGAGATTTATTCAACTTCCTAGTGATTCTCCATTACTTTATGTATCAAAATCAAGCTTCTTACATCGCGATTCATCCTGGTTTGATTAGAATGACAAGGAAGCTGTCATATTCCCAAACAGGAAAACTGGGATCACCTGATTTGAAAGTGGGATAGCTTCTTCATCCTAACTCCTATGAGATTTATTCAACTTCCTAGTGATTCTCCATTACTTTATGTATCAAAATCAAGCTTCTTACATCGCGATTCATCCTGGTTTGATTAGAATGACAAAGAAGCTGTCATATTCCCAAACAGGAAAACTGGGATCACCTGATTTGAAAGTGGGATAGCTTCTTCATCCTAACTCCTATGAGATTTATTCAACTTCCTAGTGATTCTCCATTACTTTATGTATCAAAATCAAGCTTCTTACATCGCGATTCATCCTGGTTTGATTAGAATGACAAGGAAGCTGTCATATTCCCAAACAGGAAAACTGGGATCACCTGATTTGAAAGTGGGATAGCTTCTTCATCCTAACTCCTATGAGATTTATTCAACTTCCTAGTGATTCTCCATTACTTTATGTATCAAAATCAAGCTTCTTACATCGCGATTCATCCTGGTTTGATTAGAATGACAAGGAAGCTGTCATATTCCCAAACAGGAAAACTGGGATCACCTGATTTGAAAGTGGGATAGCTTCTTCATCCTAACTCCTATGAGATTTATTCAACTTCCTAGTGATTCTCCATTACTTTATGTATCAAAATCAAGCTTCTTACATCGCGATTCATCCTGGTTTGATTAGAATGACAAAGAAGCTGTCATATTCCCAAACAGGAAAACTGGGATCACCTGATTTGAAAGTGGGATAGCTTCTTCATCCTAACTCCTATGAGATTTATTCAACTTCCTAGTGATTCTCCATTACTTTATGTATCAAAATCAAGCTTCTTACATCGCGATTCATCCTGGTTTGATTAGAATGACAAGGAAGCTGTCATATTCCCAAACAGGAAAACTGGGATCACCTGATTTGAAAGTGGGATAGCTTCTTCATCCTAACTCCTATGAGATTTATTCAACTTCCTAGTGATTCTCCATTACTTTATGTATCAAAATCAAGCTTCTTACATCGCGATTCATCCTGGTTTGATTAGAATGACAAAGAAGCTGTCATATTCCCAAACAGGAAAACTGGGATCACCTGATTTGAAAGTGGGATAGCTTCTTCATCCTAACTCCTATGAGATTTATTCAACTTCCTAGTGATTCTCCATTACTTTATGTATCAAAATCAAGCTTCTTACATCGCGATTCATCCTGGTTTGATTAGAATGACAAAGAAGCTGTCATATTCCCAAACAGGAAAACTGGGATCACCTGATTTGAAAGTGGGATAGCTTCTTCATCCTAACTCCTATGAGATTTATTCAACTTCCTAGTGATTCTCCATTACTTTATGTATCAAAATCAAGCTTCTTACATCGCGATTCATCCTGGTTTGATTAGAATGACAAGGAAGCTGTCATATTCCCAAACAGGAAAACTGGGATCACCTGATTTGAAAGTGGGATAGCTTCTTCATCCTAACTCCTATGAGATTTATTCAACTTCCTAGTGATTCTCCATTACTTTATGTATCAAAATCAAGCTTCTTACATCGCGATTCATCCTGGTTTGATTAGAATGACAAAGAAGCTGTCATATTCCCAAACAGGAAAACTGGGATCACCTGATTTGAAAGTGGGATAGCTTCTTCATCCTAACTCCTATGAGATTTATTCAACTTCCTAGTGATTCTCCATTACTTTATGTATCAAAATCAAGCTTCTTACATCGCGATTCATCCTGGTTTGATTAGAATGACAAGGAAGCTGTCATATTCCCAAACAGGAAAACTGGGATCACCTGATTTGAAAGTGGGATAGCTTCTTCATCCTAACTCCTATGAGATTTATTCAACTTCCTAGTGATTCTCCATTACTTTATGTATCAAAATCAAGCTTCTTACATCGCGATTCATCCTGGTTTGATTAGAATGACAAGGAAGCTGTCATATTCCCAAACAGGAAAACTGGGATCACCTGATTTGAAAGTGGGATAGCTTCTTCATCCTAACTCCTATGAGATTTATTCAACTTCCTAGTGATTCTCCACTACTTTATGTATCAAAATCAAGCTTCTTACATCGCGATTCATCCTGGTTTGATTAGAATGACAAAGAAGCTGTCATATTCCCAAACAGGAAAACTGGGATCACCTGATTTGAAAGTGGGATAGCTTCTTCATCCTAACTCCTATGAGATTTATTCAACTTCCTAGTGATTCTCCATTACTTTATGTATCAAAATCAAGCTTCTTACATCGCGATTCATCCTGGTTTGATTAGAATGACAAGAAGCTGTCATATTCCCAAACAGGAAAACTGGGATCACCTGATTTGAAAGTGGGATAGCTTCTTCATCCTAACTCCTATGAGATTTATTCAACTTCCTAGTGATTCTCCACTACTTTATGTATCAAAATCAAGCTTCTTACATCGCGATTCATCCTGGTTTGATTAGAATGACAAAGAAGCTGTCATATTCCCAAACAGGAAAACTGGGATCACCTGATTTGAAAGTGGGATAGCTTCTTCATCCTAACTCCTATGAGATTTATTCAACTTCCTAGTGATTCTCCATTACTTTATGTATCAAAATCAAGCTTCTTACATCGCGATTCATCCTGGTTTGATTAGAATGACAAGGAAGCTGTCATATTCCCAAACAGGAAAACTGGGATCACCTGATTTGAAAGTGGGATAGCTTCTTCATCCTAACTCCTATGAGATTTATTCAACTTCCTAGTGATTCTCCATTACTTTATGTATCAAAATCAAGCTTCTTACATCGCGATTCATCCTGGTTTGATTAGAATGACAAGGAAGCTGTCATATTCCCAAACAGGAAAACTGGGATCACCTGATTTGAAAGTGGGATAGCTTCTTCATCCTAACTCCTATGAGATTTATTCAACTTCCTAGTGATTCTCCACTACTTTATGTATCAAATCAAGCTTCTTACATCGCGATTCATCCTGGTTTGATTAGAATGACAAAGAAGCTGTCATATTCCCAAACAGAAAAACTGGGATCACCTGATTTGAAAGTGGGATAGCTTCTTCATCCTAACTCCTATGAGATTTATTCAACTTCCTAGTGATTCTCCATTACTTTATGTATCAAAATCAAGCTTCTTACATCGCGATTCATCCTGGTTTGATTAGAATGACAAAGAAGCTGTCATATTCCCAAACAGAAAAACTGGGATCACCTGATTTGAAAGTGGGATAGCTTCTTCATCCTAACTCCTATGAGATTTATTCAACTTCCTAGTGATTCTCCACTACTTTATGTATCAAAATCAAGCTTCTTACATCGCGATTCATCCTGGTTTGATTAGAATGACAAAGAAGCTGTCATATTCCCAAACAGGAAAACTGGGATCACCTGATTTGAAAGTGGGATAGCTTCTTCATCCTAACTCCTATGAGATTTATTCAACTTCCTAGTGATTCTCCATTACTTTATGTATCAAAATCAAGCTTCTTACATCGCGATTCATCTGGTTTGATTAGAATGACAAGGAAGCTGTCATATTCCCAAACAGGAAAACTGGGATCACCTGATTTGAAAGTGGGATAGCTTCTTCATCCTAACTCCTATGAGATTTATTCAACTTCCTAATGATTCTCCACTACTTTATGTATCAAATCAAGCTTCTTACATCGCGATTCATCCTGGTTTGATTAGAATGACAAAGAAGCTGTCATATTCCCAAACAGGAAAACTGGGATCACCTGATTTGAAAGTGGGATAGCTTCTTCATCCTAACTCCTATGAGATTTATTCAACTTCCTAGTGATTCTCCATTACTTTATGTATCAAAATCAAGCTTCTTACATCGCGATTCATCCTGGTTTGATTAGAATGAAAGGAAGCTGTCATATTCCCAAACAGGAAAACTGGGATCACCTGATTTGAAAGTGGGATAGCTTCTTCATCCTAACTCCTATGAGATTTATTCAACTTCCTAATGATTCTCCACTACTTTATGTATCAAATCAAGCTTCTTACATCGCGATTCATCCTGGTTTGATTAGAATGACAAAGAAGCTGTCATATTCCCAAACAGAAAAACTGGGATCACCTGATTTGAAAGTGGGATAGCTTCTTCATCCTAACTCCTATGAGATTTATTCAACTTCCTAGTGGTTCTCCACTACTTTATGTATCAAAATCAAGCTTCTTACATCGCGATTCATCCTGGTTTGATTAGAATGACAAAGAAGCTGTCATATTCCCAAACAGGAAAACTGGGATCACCTGATTTGAAAGTGGGATAGCTTCTTCATCCTAACTCCTATGAGATTTATTCAACTTCCTAGTGATTCTCCATTACTTTATGTATCAAAATCAAGCTTCTTACATCGCGATTCATCCTGGTTTGATTAGAATGACAAGGAAGCTGTCATATTCCCAAACAGAAAACTGGGATCACCTGATTTGAAAGTGGGATAGCTTCTTCATCCTAACTCCTATGAGATTTATTCAACTTCCTAGTGATTCTCCATTACTTTATATATCAAAATCAAGCTTCTTACATCGCGATTCATCCTGGTTTGATTAGAATGACAAAGAAGCTGTCATATTCCCAAACAGGAAAACTGGGATCACCTGATTTGAAAGTGGGATAGCTTCTTCATCCTAACTCCTATGAGATTTATTCAACTTCCTAGTGATTCTCCATTACTTTATGTATCAAAATCAAGCTTCTTACATCGCGATTCATCCTGTTTTGATTAGAATGACAAGGAAGCTGTCATATTCCCAAACAGAAAAACTGGGATCACCTGATTTGAAAGTGGGATAGCTTCTTCATCCTAACTCCTATGAGATTTATTCAACTTCCTAGTGATTCTCCATTACTTTATGTATCAAAATCAAGCTTCTTACATCGCGATTCATCCTGGTTTGATTAGAATGACAAGGAAGCTGTTATATTCCCAAACAGGAAAACTGGATCACCTGATTTGAAAGTGGGATAGCTTCTTCATCCTAACTCCTATGAGATTTATTCAACTTCCTAGTGATTCTCCATTACTTTATGTATCAAAATCAAGCTTCTTACATCGCGATTCATCCTGGTTTGATTAGAATGACAAGGAAGCTGTCATATTCCCAAACAGGAAAACTGGGATCACCTGATTTGAAAGTGGGATAGCTTCTTCATCCTAACTCCTATGAGATTTATTCAACTTCCTAGTGGTTCTACACTACTTTATGTATCCATTTAAAGCTTCTTACATCACGATTTATCCTGGTTTGATTAGAATGACAAAGAATGTTGAACTGAAGAGAAGATAGAGCTTGTGTTAACTTGAAGAATAGAAATGGAGTGAAAGGAGAAGTATGGAGGAGTTAGGTCTGGTACAAAGATAGGGCAAGTCCTTTAGGGATTGTCTATCAAGCTTCAGGAGTGTCTCTTTGTGTCCAGAAGTGATCTGATGGTTGTGCAAAGATAGGGCCAAGTCCAGGAGGGACTTAGAAGAGTATTTGGGCAAGTGTGCAAACTTAGGGACTGGCCGTACGGATTTGGTACGGACGTTGTACGGACCGTACGGATCCGTACGGACCGAGACATCTCGAAAGTTCACCAGTCGACCATTGGAGCACATTTGAGGTTGGTGCAAAAATAGGGCAGAGGTAAGCTCTTAAGAGAAGAAGACAAAAGAAGGAAGCTGGCGCCAAAGACAGGCTGGAACAGGCTGGCCAAGAGCTGTGTATTGACCATGTATCTAGTCTGATATATGGGAAAGTTCAAGGGAGCCTTACAGCAACCAATCAGGCACCAGTCTCCACATTGACCAGATTCAAATGAGCCAATAATGAAGCAACAAGAGCACAGCCAATGAAGAATCACGACCAGCCTTACTCTCCATCCTATCCATCCATTTAAATTCAAGTTATATCAGCCATTAGATTTAGGTTTATGATTTGCATCTTGTAAGAGCATATATAAGCTTATATGTGGCATTTTGTATGAACTAAGTGAGTAAGGGGGTTTCCCTTCTCCTTCCCTAATCTTCAGTCTCTTATTCTCTCAGTCTCTCTCTAGTCTCTCAGTCTCTTAATCTCATTCTCTTTAGTCTCTTAAACACTTAAACACTCTCACCCATCTCTGTTCTTAAATCACCTAGAACTAAGCTCTCATCTTTCTCCATTGGAGTTTATACACACATACACACAACCAGAGTAGAGATCTCTTTAAAAATCATATGGTATCAGAGCCAGGTTCATTAGAACTTGGTTCTTGCTTCTGCTGAAGCTCATAGCTCTCCTCCATGTCGCTTGAAGCCAAGAAGAAGCTCCATGGTCCAGCCGGTTGTTCTACTCTTCAAGAAGAAGGTGTGCTCATCCATGGTGTCCAGAAGCTGTCTCTGGCCGACCTACACTCTCTCATGAAGCCCATGAAGAAGAAAGAACCTTGGAAGCAATGGTGTATGAGGCGATCTCATCAACCAAGCTTCAAAGCTATGTCCAAGCTAGGTCTTATCCACTGTCCAAGAAGAAAGGTGATAGCTTTCAGCTGGTACTGATGTGGCGAACTTAACATGAAGAAAGGTGGGGTCTTTGACATGGAGAGTTCAAGAGAAAGGTCCATGGGAGAAGGAGAAGTTGGAATCGACACCAACAGCTCACTGTCTTGCCATGCTCTATGGAGTTTCAAGGAACTAACACTAGTTCCTTGGCTGTAAGAAACCTTTTTCTCTTGTATAAAGCTTGAGTATATTGACTGGTTGTGATGTGATTGAAAACCTGAGAATTGTTTAAGGATTGCTAAATGAATACTTTTAGAATCTGTCTCAGTATGCTTAAAGAGCCTGGTTTGGTGATTAAGATTGTTAATATGCTTAGCTCCGAATCATAGTGATGCTTGTTGTGATTAATTGAATCTGCTTGCATACATGGATTGAAACGGAATTGAAAGCTGTTGCATATAGTCTTGTGGCTGTCTTCCATTGAGGCATTAGATTCATGTCTAAATTGCTGAGTAAAGAAGCTTTTAAAAATGCCTAAGTAACTTGTCTTGAATCTGTTAGGATCTTGATTGTTCTTAGAGAGCTAGCTTGCAAAGAATAGAACTTGATAATGCCTTGTGTCTATCTGTTGCATTGCTTGTGTTATTGGGAATCAAACTTGATGATTTATTAATCAAGTTTTGACATCAATACTATTGAAAATGGTAAATGCTTAATGACAGCTCTAAATTAACTTGTCTTGTTAAGATGATAGATTATATCTAATCATTCTTGCTTTCATGTGTTAGAAACTGTTAAGATTAATGCATACTGCCTTGTTGCTGCTTTGGATTGTTGCATTTAGATTAAAGTCTAAGTTGCATATTAAGGAGTGATTAAAATTGCCTAAATACTTTGACTTGAATCTGATAAGGTCTTGCTTAGTATTTAGAGAATGGTTGCTTGCATAGATAAGAACTTGACATTGTCTTGATTCTATCTAATGTTATAAAGCTTGAGACATTGGTGATCAAACTTGATGAAGTCAAGGATTGATCCCAATGCAATTGTGTCTTATCTTGGCTAGAGTTTGAGTGATGTTTCAGGTTCACAAAAGGTGCTCCTAGTTCATCATCAAATCCGAGTTGAAAGAGAAAGAATGATGCCCATTGTGTGTCCAATGGAGAGGTGTTACAAGAAAGGGAGAAGCACAGATGGTTGTAGAACTCACTCGTGCTCTTCTTCTTAACATTGCAAGTATCAGAAGAAGAAGCCAACCGGGTCTAGGCAGTGGCGTGCCTATTCAAGAGGGTGCTCAAACTAAGACAGAGCACTCTTGGCTGTGTGAAGAAGAAGGCTACTCTATCAAGGCGGCTTCTATTGTGAGGTGATTGAAGAAGTAGCTGAAGCATCCACAAGCATTCCATCATGGTGGTGACTTCAGAAGGGTGATTGCAATAAGAGAAGAAGAAGAAGTAAGGATTCAAGTGGTAACTCTGAGAACCACTCCTCATCATCTTAACCAAGGGAGTAAACCTAATCTCATATATCTTAATATGTCTTGATAGGTTTAACTCCTGATTATACTATGTGCTTTCCCTAATTCCATTAAGTGTTTATAGCTTCTAGTAGTATGTCTAGGCTAATTGCACTGAAATTGTTTTGCTGTTGCATTGTCATATTGATAGTAAGTAATGTCTAGAGTCCCAGAATCTCATGTTTTGTTTATTGCATTGTCTTGAGTGTTGTCATAGCTTGAATCATCATGAATGTGTTGTAGAATTGAGTAGAATGTCTCTGCTGCTTGCATCATGATTGGTAAGTTATTTTGCATACATAATCATATCTCATACTGTCTAAGTTCAATCCTATTGTTATCTGATGCTATTGCCTATGTTTAATCCATCAATGAAAGTCTTGCATCAATTAGAAATTGTCTAAGTTGCTTGCATCATTGGTTTTGATTGAAACTGTTGTGCATAGCCTTAATATTGCTCATGGATTGAACCTGCTGCATTCATATAGCTAAAGCTTTAAGATTGTGCATTCATGTAGTAATGCATTTAAAAATGAGCCTAAAGGTCTGATTGTTGCTTTGCCATAGTTAAATCCATCAGTGATGTCTTATAAGCATTTAGAAGTTTGTCTAAGCTATTTGGATCATTGGCATTGATAAAAACTAGTGAGCATAAGCATGAATTGAGTCACTCTTGTCGTCTTGATTGCATAAGTATCATCTAGACTTGTGTTCCATTTGGATTGAATCTGTTTCATTCATATAGTTAGTGTGTAACCTAATGCATTCATCTATTGTTGCATTTAAAAAAAAAAAAAACAAAACTGAATTGATTGTCTTTGCTTGATTGTCTTGATTGTCTAGCTTGTCTCAAGTATCCTATATTATTGTGGCATTGGTGATCAAACAGGATGGATAATCTTGGTTTGATCCCAATGGGATGATCTGATCTTGCATTGAGTTGTGGTGGTGTTAGGTACACAAGGAATGTGATACATGAAACTCGCCAATAACCAAGAATGTAAAGACAAAGATCTTGTGCCATTGCATATCATCACTAGGACATGTTAGTCCATAATCTACAGGAAGTGTAGTGTGATTGAGTATGCAATGAGAGATGGCCATTGCATAATACCATTGGACATATCTAGTCCTTAGTCTACAGGAAGTGTAGCATGGGTCATTATGCAATGAGAGGCGTGTCTTGTGAGACTCTCTATGGTGATTCAAACACCCTAATTCCTGGTTAAGGAAGAGAGAAAACTCACAAGAAGAAAGCTATCATAAAAGATGATAGTTATTAGACCATGGAGATGCATAGGATCATCACAAGCTTAGCTCCTTCTAGTCTTGGTTCTAAGCTTGAGGGGGAGTCTTAATGCATATGATCCATGGTCAGTAACAAGTCTTTGCAAAGGCTTCTACAAGGATCATCAACCGGACCAAGATAGTGGCGTGTCTAGGCAAGAGGCTGTTCAGAGCAGTCTTGGCGAGTGAAGAAGAACGCTCTCCATCAATGCGGCTTCAATGAGAGGTGATTGAGGAGAAACTGATGAATCCATTCTGCCTTTCCAAGAAGTTGGTGATGCCATGAAGATGGTGCATTGGCTGTTAACTTGAAGAGAAGAAATGGAGAAACTAAAGGTGTTGAGTTGAGTTGGGGCTTGTCCAAAAGATAGGGCAAGGTGTCCAGAAGTGTCCTGATGGATGTGCAAAGTTAGGGACAAGTCTAGGATAGACTTAGAAGTGTATTTGGGAGCAAATGGGCGAGTGTGCAAAGATAGGGTGAGGCAGTACGGACGTGTACGGACAGTACGGATCCGTACGGACCAGGGCGACCCAGATTTGCATAACTCGGCCATTTGAGAAGTTTTGGAGTTGGTACAAAAATAGGGTGAGGCTGACGTCCCGGGAAAGCTTGTGCAATGTCTGGGAGTTATAAAAGTGGTCCTAGTCTTGTGGATAAGGTTCTGATCAGATGGCATCAAAGGAGAATCAAGAAGATGCCATTGCAGTGTGATTGGCTACTTTAGTCTTGGGACAGGCTGGCCTTGGCTGTAAAGACAAGGAGAGCCACGACCATGAACCTGGACTGATCTGTGGACAGATTAGGAGGAGCCTAAGGAGAGCCAATCATGATCCAGCCTTCCCCATTTTGAATTAAACCAATCAGGCTTCATCTCCTCTTAACCAATCAGCTTTAACTACTCAGATTGCAACAAGACCAGCTCATCTACACCATCCATTCCTCTTAAGTTATTTACAGCCATTAGATATAGGTTTATGATGTCTCAGATTGTAAAAGCCTATATAAACAGATGTATGAGGCAATTTGTAACTCTTAAGAGAGTTAGGGGGATTTCCCCTTCTCCTTCATAATAGAAAAGTGTTCTTGGATCAGAATCCCTTAATCTCTCCCTTTCTTAGTCTCTAATCTTTTAATCTCTCAAAGTCTTTTGTTTCTGATCTGAGTTAACACTTGATCACTCATAAACACTTCCACTAATCTATCTCTCTCTAAATCGCCTACAAACTCTCTCTCTGCCCTATTGGAATTCACACAAACACACAGCCTGAGATCTCTGAAAATCTCATATGGTATCAGAGCCAGGTTCATCTGATCTGGTTCTTAGCTTCTGCAAAAGCTCACAAGCTCCTCTCATGTCGTTTTGAAACCAAGAAGAAGCTTAGATGATCCAGCCGGCTGTTCAACATCTCAAGTGGAAGATGGGTTCATCCCTGGTGTCCAGAAGCTGTATGTGGTCGTTTCTCACCCTCTCATGACGCCCATGAAGAAAGAAGGCTCTTGGAAACAAGGCAGGAAGTGGTCTGATCAACCAAGCTTCAAAGCTTTATCCAAGCTGTTTCTTATTCACTGTCCAAGAAGAAAGGTGATAGCTTTCATCTGGTACTGGTGTGGCGAGTGTAACATGAAGAAAGGTGGGGTCTTTGACATGGAGAGTTCAAGAGAAAGGTCCTTGGAAGAAGGAGAAGTTGGGGTCGACACCAACAGCTCACTGTCTTGCCATGTTCTATGGAGTTTCAAGGAACTAACACTAGTTCCTTGGCTGTAAGAAACCTCTTTCTCTTGTTTAAAGCTTGTGTATGTGAACTGAATAATGTATTAAACAGGTTGTGATGTTGTGATGTGATTGATAACCTGAGGATGTGTTTAAAGATTGCTAGATATGAAATGTTTAGAATCTGTCCCAGGATGCTTAAAAAGAGTTGTTTGGTGACTGAGAATTGTTGCTTGAATCTGGTTCATAATGAATGTATGTTAGGGAGTTAGTAGTATTGTCTAAACCTGATTGCTTTCATGAATTGAAACCGAGCTTAAAGTGGAGTGTAGAGTGTTGTTGCTGCCTTAGGTTGATGCACTTTGATTCAAGTCTAAGATGCAGTTAAGGCAGAAGTTAAAAATGCCTAAGTAGCTTGCATAAATCTGGAAAAGAAAGTGCTTGTGCTTAGAGAGTTTGCTTGCAAAGATTAGAACTTGAAAATGACTTGTTTAATCTGTTGCAATGCTTGTGATATTGGGAATCAAGCTTGATGATTAATCAAGGATTGATCCCAATACTATTGTGTCTTATCTTTGCTGGAGTTTGAGTGATGTTTCAGGTTCACAAGATGTGTTCTTGGTTCACCATCCATCCGAGTTGAAAGTAGGAGACTTTTGCCCATTGAGTGTGCAATGGAGAGTTGAGAAAGAAGTGGTGATGCGCCACTGGTGTGAAGTCTCACTGAAGCTCACTTGCAAGCTTGGACTTATTATATCCAATCCAAGCTTGAGGAGGGGAGTTTAGTGAGCTATCAGCCGGTTCAGAAGGTCCGTTGCAAGCAACTGAAGAAGAAGGAGCCATCCGGGTCTAGGCAGTGGCGTGTCTAGGCAAGAGAGTGTTCAGAGCACTCTTGGCTGTGAGAAGATGAAGACTCTATCAGCGCGGCTTCTAGTGTGAGGTGACTGAAGAGGTAGCTGAAGCTTCCACAAGCACTCCATGAAGATGGCGAGTTCAGAAGGTGTTGTAATGGTGTGATTGGGCGGATCAAGAAGCTATCCTTCCAAGCTTGACTTGTTCTACATGGTCAAGCTTGAGGGGGAGTGTTGAGAAAGCTTCTATGATCCTAGAGTCTTTGGTGGTTATTCAAGAAGAGGAGCAGATCAGTTATGAAGCATAATGAAGGATGAAGAAGCAATCACCAATGCGGCCTCTAGAGTGAGGTGATTGGTACTACAGTCTGAAGCATCCTGTCATGAAGGTTTCAGTAACATGGTGGTGACTCATGAAGAAGAAGCAGCCAAGACTCAGCTTGTATCTATCAAGGAAGATCTGGTAGTCCGAGCACTTGATACACAACAAGAAGGTTGTGAGAAAGGGGGAGAGACCAAGATCTGTCTGAAGAAGAGTACAAGAAGTGTTGATGATGAGCAAGAGGAGTGGGTTCTATCTTGCATCACATGAGGGCCATGATCCAGAGTCTTTGTGTCCCTTACATTGTTGGTAAGGCACAAAGACTCACTGGCCAATCCCTAGGCCTTGGAGACTTTACTCTTTTTCCCTCATCAAGGTTTTGTCCCAAAGGGTTTTCCTTGGTGAGGTTTTTAATGAGGAAGTTCTTCAAGGTTCCAAGCTTGACTAAGGATCTCCTATAGTCAAGCTTGAGGGGGAGTGTTAACTTGAAGAGAAGAAATGGAGAAACTAAAGGTGTTGAGTTGAGTTGGGGCTTGTCCAAAAGATAGGGCAAGGTGTCCAGAAGTGTCCTGATGGATGTGCAAAGTTAGGGACAAGTCTAGGATAGACTTAGAAGTGTATTTGGGAGCAAATGGGCGAGTGTGCAAAGATAGGGTGAGGCAGTACGGACGTGTACGGACAGTACGGATCCGTACGGACCAGGGCGACCCAGATTTGCATAACTCGGCCATTTGAGAAGTTTTGGAGTTGGTACAAAAATAGGGTGAGGCTGACGTCCCGGGAAAGCTTGTGCAATGTCTGGGAGTTATAAAAGTGGTCCTAGTCTTGTGGATAAGGTTCTGATCAGATGGCATCAAAGGAGAATCAAGAAGATGCCATTGCAGTGTGATTGGCTACTTTAGTCTTGGGACAGGCTGGCCTTGGCTGTAAAGACAAGGAGAGCCACGACCATGAACCTGGACTGATCTGTGGACAGATTAGGAGGAGCCTAAGGAGAGCCAATCATGATCCAGCCTTCCCCATTTTGAATTAAACCAATCAGGCTTCATCTCCTCTTAACCAATCAGCTTTAACTACTCAGATTGCAACAAGACCAGCTCATCTACACCATCCATTCCTCTTAAGTTATTTACAGCCATTAGATATAGGTTTATGATGTCTCAGATTGTAAAAGCCTATATAAACAGATGTATGAGGCAATTTGTAACTCTTAAGAGAGTTAGGGGGATTTCCCCTTCTCCTTCATAATAGAAAAGTGTTCTTGGATCAGAATCCCTTAATCTCTCCCTTTCTTAGTCTCTAATCTTTTAATCTCTCAAAGTCTTTTGTTTCTGATCTGAGTTAACACTTGATCACTCATAAACACTTCCACTAATCTATCTCTCTCTAAATCGCCTACAAACTCTCTCTCTGCCCTATTGGGATTCACACAAACACACAGCCTGAGATCTCTGAAAATCTCATATTGGCCGAGTTAGGAAACTCACAAAAACACAAGGGAAGTTCCCTTAGACTTTTAAAACCTTTTTATTCATCTTATTCATTGCTTGTGCTTGAAAAGATACGTAAAATGATTATGATTGAATTGTGAGATTGTGTGCATCAAGTGTGATGCAGGATATTCATTTTCTTGTTTTTGATAGGTACTGATGCACCTTTGGGATAATGTATCAGGTACCATTGCTTGAGCCTCACTAAAGATGTTCCGGGTCATCTCTTAGCTTCTCTAAAGAGGCTGTGAAGTTAGTTGAGAGGGGGAGATTCCAAACCTGGTCGATGAAGAGGGCAAGCCATGTGTGAAGTGTTGATAAGTCTCACTAGTGTTTTGAAGATGATCTGGTCGTGTCCTAGCTTCTCTAAGATGGCTGTGAAGTCAGTTGAGAGGGGGAGACTTCAAACCGGTTTCATGAAGAGGTGAAGCTGAGTTGTTTAGTGCGCAAGGTCTTGATGAGTTGCTGCACCAGTTTAGGCCGTGATCCAGAACTTCTTGTGTCCAACCACACTGGTTCTAAGGCACAAGAGTTCACTGGCCAATCCCTAGGCTTTGGAGAGCTCTACTCTTTTTCCCTTGCAAGGTTTTGTCCCAATGGGTTTTCCTTGTAAGGTTTTTAATGAGGGAGACTCTTCAGAGTTCCAAGCTTGGCTTAGGATCTCCTAAAGTCAAGCTTGAGGGGGAGTGTTGAACTGAAGAGAAGATAGAGCTTGTGTTAACTTGAAGAATAGAAATGGAGTGAAAGGAGAAGTATGGAGGAGTTAGGTCTGGTACAAAGATAGGGCAAGTCCTTTAGGGATTGTCTATCAAGCTTCAGGAGTGTCTCTTTGTGTCCAGAAGTGATCTGATGGTTGTGCAAAGATAGGGCCAAGTCCAGGAGGGACTTAGAAGAGTATTTGGGCAAGTGTGCAAACTTAGGGACTGGCCGTACGGATTTGGTACGGACGTTGTACGGACCGTACGGATCCGTACGGACCGAGACATCTCGAAAGTTCACCAGTCGACCATTGGAGCACATTTGAGGTTGGTGCAAAAATAGGGCAGAGGTAAGCTCTTAAGAGAAGAAGACAAAAGAAGGAAGCTGGCGCCAAAGACAGGCTGGAACAGGCTGGCCAAGAGCTGTGTATTGTTGACATGAGAGCATGAATGACATAGAGGAAGAAGAGATCAAGTCAAGACATGCATCCGGAGTGATCAAAGTGTGCTTGTCCGTACAAGTTTGATCTAAACTTGGCGTGCAAGACAAGATGAGACTTATCTGTGATCAAGGAGGATGTGATACTTGCCTTAAGATATTTAAATGATGTCGGCCAAGAGAAGGGATCCGTTGAAGAAGAGGACAAGGTGGTTCAAAGGAGAGAGAGCCGTTTGGTGCTGTCGCTTTCCTCCTTTGCTGTGCGCACCTTGCCTTGATCAGTCCCCTTTGTTTATTCTTTTCTTCTATGTCAACTTGCCATTAGTTTATTCATTGTTGTATCTATTTAAGGCATGTAACCAGAACCAAATGAATCAAGGGAAATGAGTTCCTCTTCTCTTTAGTCTTATGCGATTCTCTCTCTCTCTCTCTCTCTCTCGATTCTCTTCACCTTCTTCATAATTCTCATAATGGCTTAAACAAATCTCATATTCTTTCATGGTATCAGAGCAACCTTACTCTTGAGACCTAAACCTTTTTCTTTCTTCCGCAAATTCTCTGAGTTCTAAATTCTATTTTTGGCAAAGTTCATCTTGTTCTTGATTCTTTGTTTCCAGAATTTGCCAAAAGTAGCAAAAACCATCCGAAACCTTTTCTTTTCTTTTCTCTCTTGATGGATACCTCTGAGAACACAAAGATGGTGATGATACCAGTCACACTCAAGGGTCCTAACTACCTGACATGGGCAAGACTTGCCAAAACAGCTCTCGGAGGCAGAGGTCTTTGGGAAGTTGTTGAAGAAGGCCGCCCCACCAAGAAGACTGTCCTAGGAGAGGATGGCAAAGAGGTGGTGATTGCGGATGCTGGGGAGAAGAAGAAAGGTCAGGAGGACCTCATGGTGTTGTCTATCATCCAGAATAGCCTCGCTCCTTCTCTCCAAGAGGCTTATGCCTTTTGTGAGACCTCCAAAGAGTTGTGGGACACTCTTAAGAAGGTATATGCTAATAAATCCAACATAAGCAAGGTGTATGAAGTGAAAGGAGCCATCAACTCTCTCAGTCAAGAGGACACAGACTTTGATGCTCACTTTGGGAAGTTCCGGTCCCTATGGGCCGAGCTAGAGATGCTCAGGCCAGCCACTGTCGACCCAGATGTTCTCCATGAGAGGAGAGAGCAGGATAAGGTCTTTGCCTTACTACTTACCCTTAACCCAGGGTATGATGACCTAATCAGGCACATACTGAGGAACAAGGAGCTTCCCTCCCTTGATGAAGTGTGTGCGGAGATCCAAAAGGAGCACGGCTCAGTGGGTCTCTTTAAGAGAAAGGGAGAGATGGTGATGGCCAATCAAGCTGAAGGAGCCGAGAACAAACCTGCCGGAGTAGCCAACAAAGGATACTATAAGCCTGAGGATAGGAAGGTGTGGGTGTGTGACCACTGCAAGAAGAAGGGTCATGGGAAGGACAAGTGCTGGATCCTTCACCCACATCTCAAACCGGCCAAATTCAGAACTGAAGGAAGGGCCAACTACTCGGGTGACATTGGAGAAACATCCAACCGCTCTCAAGCTTTTGAGGAGAAAAAGCAGGGCCATGATGATACCATCAAGAAATCTGACATTGAGGCTCTCATCAAAGCTCTTAAGGAGTCCGGTAACACCCTTGGAACTTCTCTTAATGCTACTTATCACACGCCTAGAGGTCTCTTTACTTCTTATCAAGTAGCTCACCAAACTGAGAGAGTTAAGCCTTTAGTTATAGACTCAGGCGCCTCTCACCATATGATAAGTGATGTTAACTTGATTAGTAACATAGAACCTGTGATAGGCAATGTGATGATAGCTAATGGTGATAAAATTCCAATTAAGGGAGTAGGAACACTTAAGCTGTTTGATAAAGACTCTAAAGCTTTCTATATGCCTACTTTTGCCTCTAACCTTCTTTCTGTAAAAAGGGCTACTACTGATCTAAATTGTAATGTCATATTTAGTCCTAATGAAGTTGTGTTTCAGGATATTGAGACTCTTAAGTTGATTGGCAAAGGTGTGACAAAGGGAGATCTCTACCTTCTTGAAGACGCCAAGACTCCTTCTTATTTATCTTCAGCTTTTAGTTCAATTCCTGTCTTAGATCATGATGTATTGTGGCATGCTAGGCTAGGCCATCCTCATTCCCGTGCACTGAACTTGTTGTTACCTGATATTTCTTTTAAAAATGATGGCTGTGAAGCTTGTATCCTTGGTAAACATTGCAAGACCGTTTTCCCTAAGTCATCTACAATCTATGAAAATTGCTTTGATCTTATACACTCTGATGTTTGGACTGCACCATGCATATCTAGGGAGAATCATAAGTATTTTGTCACTTTTATAGATCAGAAATCAAAATATACTTGGCTGACTATGATTCCAACTAAAGATAGAGTGCTAGATGCTTTCATTAATTTCCAAACTTACATAACTAATCAATTCAATGTTAAGATCAAAGTGTTCAGGTCAGACAATGGGGGGGAATACACAAGTCATGGTTTCAAAAATTACCTGGCCAAGCATGGAATACTTCATCAAACGAGCTGTCCATATACACCCCAACAGAATGGAGTGGCTGAGAGGAAAAATCGGCACCTTATGGGCGTGGCCAGATCCATGATGTTTCAGACCAATGTTCCTAAGCGGTTCTGGAGTGATGCAGTCATGACAGCATGTTATCTGATCAACCGCACTCCAACCAGAATCCTTGGTGACCTCACACCATATGAGGTAATGAACAAAAGAAAACCCTCTATTGATCATTTACGTGTATTTGGTTGCTTGTGTTATGTCTTGCAGCCAGATGGACAGAGAAACAAGCTTGAGCCACGGAGCACCAAGGCCGTTTTTCTTGGCTATTCCACTACCCAAAAGGGGTATAAATGCTATGTTCCAGAGGCCAGGAAGGTCTTAGTCTCCAGAGATGTGAAGTTTGTGGAATCCAGAGGATACTTTGAGAAGAAAAGTTGGGATGAGCTCAAAGATCTCTCTCAACCGTCCTCAGACAGAGCAGACACACTAAGGCGGCTTATGCAGAACTTGGGAATCAGTTTGTTTCCATCTGCTGGCACTCAGGAGACTGGAGCTGTTCCGGAGACAGTGAGAGCTCCACAAGATTCTACCACAACCCCACATCCTCATCCTGATCCTGAATGGGGGAACAACAATGATCATGAGGCTGAGGGCAATGATCCTAATGTTCATGATCCGGATGAGCAGATGCAGCAAGAGGCTGACCAAACCACTGATGTGAACTCTGGAGGAGTCGAATCAAGTGGACAAGAAGATGTACAAGAGGTGCAGCAGCTTAGGAGAAGCACAAGAGAGAGGAAACCGGTTTCAAACTGGAACAACACTAGAGTATACTTCAACGCAGAGGCAGTAGCTCATCCACCCAGTGCCGTGTGCTCCCTTGCTTACTATCCAGAAGAACATCAAGCCTTTGTGGGTTCATTGGATCAGGAATGGATACCAAGAACATATGCAGAAGCTATGGACAATGATGAATGGAGGGAGTCAGTGAATGATGAAATGGGAGCTATGGAAAGAAACAACACCTGGTATGAGACAGAGCTTCCAAGAGGGAAGAAAGCCGTGACCAGTAGACTCATACACACCATCAAGTATCTTGCAAATGGGAAACCAGAAAGAAAGAAGACCAGGCTGGTGGCAAGGGGATACACACAAGTGTATGGAGAAGACTATCTAGACACCTTTGCACCAGTGGCCAAGCTTCATACAATCCGGATAGTTCTCTCACTAGCAGTGAACCTAGAGTGGGATCTTTGGCAAATGGATGTGAAGAATGCTTTCTTGCAAGGTGAACTAGAAGATGAAGTATACATGAGGCCACCTCCCGGAATGGAAGAGATGGTGAAACCAGGGAATGTTCTTAGACTCAGAAAGGCTATCTATGGCTTAAAGCAATCACCAAGAGCCTGGTACCACAAGCTAAGTACTACACTGAATGGAAGAGGCTTTGTGAAGTCTCAAGCTGATCATACACTCTTTACTCTCACAAGCAAGCAAGGGATTGTGGTAATCCTAGTCTATGTGGATGATATCATCATCACTGGTAGTAACAAGGAGGGAATCAACTCAACCAAGACATTCCTCAAGACTGCATTTGACATCAAGGATCTAGGAGAGCTGAAGTACTTCCTCGGCATTGAGATGTGCAGAACAAAGGAAGGATTGTTTCTGTCCCAAAGAAAGTATACTTTGGACATTCTAAAGGAGGCAGGAGACCTTGGAGGAAGAGTGGCCAAGACACCACTAGAAGAAGGCTACAAGGTTATGCGTGAGGGGGAGTTTGATGCAACTCCCTTTGAGGATGTCAAGAGGTATAGAAGAATGGTTGGGAAGCTTATATATCTTACTATCACAAGGCCGGATGTGTGTTTTGCTGTGAACCAAGTGAGCCAACATATGCAAGCTCCTAAGGTACATCATTGGAACATGGTGGAAAGGATCTTGAGATACTTAAGAGAGGCGCCAGGTCAAGGAGTGTGGATGGCTTGCAACAAGAGTACTGAAGTTGTTGGGTATTGTGATGCTGATTGGGCTGGAGATCGAGTTGATAGGAGATCAACCACAGGCTATTGCACCTTTATTGGAGGAAACCTAGTCACATGGAAGAGCAAGAAGCAGAAGGTGGTCTCTTGCTCAAGTGCTGAGGCAGAGTACCGATCTATGAGGAAGCTTACTAGTGAACTCATATGGATCAAGGGACTGCTAAAGGACTTGGGCATAGAGATCTCCACGCCAATGACTATGCATTGTGACAATCAGGCAGCAATACACATTGCATCAAACTCTGTGTTCCATGAGAGGACTAAGCATATAGAAGTGGACTGTCACAAGGTGAGACAAGCAGTGGAGCAGCAAGTGATTCTTCCATGCTACACAAGAAGTGAAGATCAACTAGCTGACATATTCACCAAGGCAGCCAGCAGCAAGGTTTGTGAGTTCATCCATCCTAAACTTGGACTCACGGATCTTCCATGTCACTGATCTCTCCTTCCATGAAGTGTTCTACTCTTTTTCCTTGGTTAGGGTTTTGTCCCATGAGGTTTTTCCTAACTAAGGTTTTAATGAGGGAATAGCTTCATGGAGTCCAAGCTTGACTTGTCCCACATGGTCAAGCTTGAGGGGGAGTGTTGACATGAGAGCATGAATGACATAGAGGAAGAAGAGATCAAGTCAAGACATGCATCCGGAGTGATCAAAGTGTGCTTGTCCGTACAAGTTTGATCTAAACTTGGCGTGCAAGACAAGATGAGACTTATCTGTGATCAAGGAGGATGTGATACTTGCCTTAAGATATTTAAATGATGTCGGCCAAGAGAAGGGATCCGTTGAAGAAGAGGACAAGGTGGTTCAAAGGAGAGAGAGCCGTTTGGTGCTGTCGCTTTCCTCCTTTGCTGTGCGCACCTTGCCTTGATCAGTCCCCTTTGTTTATTCTTTTCTTCTATGTCAACTTGCCATTAGTTTATTCATTGTTGTATCTATTTAAGGCATGTAACCAGAACCAAATGAATCAAGGGAAATGAGTTCCTCTTCTCTTTAGTCTTATGCGATTCTCTCTCTCTCTCTCTCTCTCGATTCTCTTCACATTCTTCATAATTCTCATAATGGCTTAAACAAATCTCATATTCTTTCATGTATTGACCATGTATCTAGTCTGATATATGGGAAAGTTCAAGGGAGCCTTACAGCAACCAATCAGGCACCAGTCTCCACATTGACCAGATTCAAATGAGCCAATAATGAAGCAACAAGAGCACAGCCAATGAAGAATCACGACCAGCCTTACTCTCCATCCTATCCATCCATTTAAATTCAAGTTATATCAGCCATTAGATTTAGGTTTATGATTTGCATCTTGTAAGAGCATATATAAGCTTATATGTGGCATTTTGTATGAACTAAGTGAGTAAGGGGGTTTCCCTTCTCCTTCCCTAATCTTCAGTCTCTTATTCTCTCAGTCTCTCTCTAGTCTCTCAGTCTCTTAATCTCATTCTCTTTAGTCTCTTAAACACTTAAACACTCTCACCCATCTCTGTTCTTAAATCACCTAGAACTAAGCTCTCATCTTTCTCCATTGGAGTTTATACACACATACACACAACCAGAGTAGAGATCTCTTTAAAAATCATAAAGAAGCTGTCATATTCCCAAACAGAAAAACTAGGATCACCTGATTTGAAAGTGGGATAGCTTCTTCATCCTATGAGATTTATTCAACTTCCTAGTGATTCTCCATTACTTTATGTATCAAAATCAAGCTTCTTACATCGCGATTCATTTTGGTTTGATTAGAATGACACAGAAGCTGTCATATTCCCAAACAGGAAAAGTGGGATCACCTGATTTGAATATGGGATAGCTTCTTCATCCTAACTCCTATGAGATTTATTCAACTTCCTAGTGATTCTCCATTACTTTATGTATCCAAATCAAACTTCTTACATCGCGATTCATCCTGGTTTGATTAGAATAACAAGGAAGCTGTCATATTCCCAAACAGGAAAACTGGGATCACCTGATTTTGAAAGTGGGATAGCTTCTTCATCCTAACTCCTATGAGATTTATTCAACTTCCTAGTGATTCTCCATTACTTTATATAACAAAATCAAGCTTCTTACATCGCGATTCATCCTGGTTTGATTAGAATGACAAAGAAGCTGTCATATTCCCAAACAGAAAAGGTGGGATCACTTGATTTGAAAGTGGGATTGCTTCTTCATCCTAACTCCTATGAGATTTATTCATCTTCCTAGTGATTCTCCATTTCTTTATATATCAAAATCAAGCTTCTTACATCGCGATTTATCCTGGTTTGATTAGAATGACAAAGAAGATGTCATATTCCCAAACAGGAAAACTGGGATCACCTGATTTGAAAGTGGGACAGCTTCTTCATCCTAACTCCTATGCGATTTATTCAACTTCCTAGGTATTCTCCATTACTTTATGTATCAAAATCAAGCTTCTTACATCACGATTCATCCTGTTTTGATTAGAATGACAAGGAAGCTATCATATTCCCAAACAGGAAAATTGGGATCACCTGATTTGAAAGTGGGATAGCTTCTTCATCCAAACTCCTATGAGATTTATTCAACTTCCTAATGGTTCTCCACTACTTTATGTATCCAATTCAAGCTTCTTACATCGCGATTCATCCTGGTTTGATTAGAATGACAAAGAAGCTGTCATATTCCCAAACAGGAAAATTAAAGATCACCTTATTTGAAAGTGGGACAGCTTCTTCATCATAACTCCTATGAGATTTATTCAACTTCCTAGTGATTCTCCATTACTTTATATATCAAAATCAAGCTTATTACATCGCGATTCATCCTGGTTTGATAAGAATGACAAAGAAGATGTCATATTCCCAAACAGGAAAATTGGGATCACCTGATTTGAAAGTGGGATAGCTTCTTCATCCTAACTTCTATGCGATTTATTCAACTTCCTAGTGATTCTCCATTACTATATATATCAAAATCAAACTTCTTACATCGCGATTCATCCTGTTTTGATTAGAATGACAAGGAAGCTGTCATATTCCCAAACAGGAAAACTGGGATCACCTGATTTGAAAGTGGGATAGCTTCTTCATCCTAACTCCTATGAGATTTATTCAACTTCCTAGTGATTCTCCATTACTTTATATAACAAAATCAAGCTTCTTACATCGCGATTCATCCTGGTTTGATTAGAATGACAACGAAGCTGTCATATTCCCAAACAGGAAAACTGGGATCACCTGATTTGAAAGTGGGATTGCTTCTTCATCCTAACTCCTATGAGATTTATTCAACTTCCTAGTGATTCTCCATTACTATATGTATCAAAATCAAGCTTCTTACATCGCGATTCATCCTTCGTTTGATTAGAATGACAAGGAAGCTGTCATATTCCCAAACAGGAAAACTGGGATCACCTGATTTGAAAGTGGGATAGCTTCTTCATCCTAACTCCTATGAGATTTATTCAACTTCCTAGTGATTCTCCATTACTTTATGTATCAAAATCAAGCTTCTTACATCGCGATTCATCCTGGTTTGATTAGAATGACAAGGAAGCTGTCATATTCCCAAACAGGAAAACTGGGATCACCTGATTTGAAAGTGGGATAGCTTCTTCATCCTAACTCCTATGAGATTTATTCAACTTCCTAATGGTTCTCCACTTCTTTATGTATCCAATTCAAGCTTCTTACATCGCGATTCATCCTGGTTTGATTAGAATGACAAAGAAGCTGTCATATTCCCAAACAGGAAAACTGGGATCACCTGATTTGAAAGTGGGATAGCTTCTTCATCCTAACTCCTATGAGATTTATTCAACTTCCTAATGATTCTCCATTACTTTATGTATCAAAATCAAGCTTCTTACATCGCGATTCATCCTGGTTTGATTAGAATGACAAGGAAGCTGTCATATTCCCAAACAGGAAAACTGGGATCACCTGATTTGAAAGTGGGATAGCTTCTTCATCCTAACTCCTATGAGATTTATTCAACTTCCTAATGGTTCTCCACTACTTTATGTATCCAATTCAAGCTTCTTACATCGCGATTCATCCTGGTTTGATTAGAATGACAAAGAAGCTGTCATATTCCCAAACAGGAAAACTGGGATCACCTGATTTGAAAGTGGGATAGCTTCTTCATCCTAACTCCTATGAGATTTATTCAACTTCCTAGTGATTCTCCATTACTTTATATATCAAAATCAAGCTTCTTACATCGCGATTCATCCTGGTTTGATTAGAATGACAAAGAAGCTGTCATATTCCCAAACAGGAAAATGGGATCACCTGATTTGAAAGTGGGATAGCTTCTTCATCCTAACTCCTATGAGATTTATTCAACTTCCTAGTGATTCTCCATTACTTTATGTATCAAAATCAAGCTTCTTACATCGCGATTCATCCTGGTTTGATTAGAATGACAAGGAAGCTGTCATATTCCCAAACAGGAAAACTGGGATCACCTGATTTGAAAGTGGGATAGCTTCTTCATCCTAACTCCTATGAGATTTATTCAACTTCCTAGTGATTCTCCATTACTTTATATAACAAAATCAAGCTTCTTACATCGCGATTCATCCTGGTTTGATTAGAATGACAAAGAAGCTGTCATATTCCCAAACAGGAAAAGTGGGATCACCTGATTTGAAAGTGGGATAGCTTCTTCATCCTAACTCCTATGAGATTTATTCAACTTCCTAGTGATTCTCCATTACTTTATGTATCAAAATCAAGCTTCTTACATCGCGATTCATCCTGTTTTGATTAGAATGACAAGGAAGCTGTCATATTCCCAAACAGGAAAACTGGGATCACCTGATTTGAAAGTGGGATAGCTTCTTCATCCTAACTCCTATGAGATTTATTCAACTTCCTAGTGATTCTCCATTACTTTATGTATCAAAATCAAGCTTCTTACATGCGATTCATCTGGTTTGATTAGAATGACAAGGAAGCTGTCATATTCCCAAACAGGAAAACTGGGATCACCTGATTTGAAAGTGGGATAGCTTCTTCATCCTAACTCCTATGAGATTTATTCAACTTCCTAATGGTTCTCCACTACTTTATGTATCCAATTCAAGCTTCTTACATCGCGATTCATCCTGGTTTGATTAGAATGACAAAGAAGCTGTCATATTCCCAAACAGGAAAATTGGGATCACCTGATTTGAAAGTGGGATAGCTTCTTCATCCTAACTCCTATGAGATTTATTCAACTTCCTAATGATTCTCCATTACTTTATGTATCAAAATCAAGCTTCTTACATCGCGATTCATCCTGGTTTGATTAGAATGACAAGAAAGCTGTCATATTCCCAAACAGGAAAACTGGGATCACCTGATTTGAAAGTGGGATAGCTTCTTCATCCTAACTCCTATGAGATTTATTCAACTTCCTAATGGTTCTCCACTACTTTATGTATCCAATTCAAGCTTCTTACATCGCGATTCATCCTGGTTTGATTAGAATGACAAAGAAGCTGTCATATTCCCAAACAGGAAAACTGGGATCACCTGATTTGAAAGTGGGATAGCTTCTTCATCCTAACTCCTATGAGATTTATTCAACTTCCTAGTGATTCTCCATTACTTTATGTATCAAAATCAAGCTTCTTACATCGCGATTCATCCTGGTTTGATTAGAATGACAAGGAAGCTGTCATATTCCCAAACAGGAAAACTGGGATCACATGATTTGAAAGTGGGATAGCTTCTTCATCCTAACTCCTATGAGATTTATTCAACTTCCTAGTGATTCTCCATTACCTTATGTATCAAAATCAAGCTTCTTACATCGCGATTCATCCTGGTTTGATTAGAATGACAAGGAAGCTGTCATATTCCCAAACAGGAAAACTGGGATCACCTGATTTGAAAGTGGGATAGCTTCTTCATCCTAACTCCTATGAGATTTATTCAACTTCCTAATGGTTCTCCACTACTTTATGTATCCAATCAAGCTTCTTACATCACGATTCATCCTGGTTTGATTAGAATGACAAAGAAGCTGTCATATTCCCAAACAGAAAAACTGGGATCACCTGATTTGAAAGTGGGATAGCTTCTTCATCCTAACTCCTATGAGATTTATTCAACTTCCTAATGGTTCTCCACTACTTTATGTATCCAATTAAAGCTTCTTACATCACGATTCATCCTGGTTTGATTAGAATGACAAAGAAGCTGTCATATTCCCAAACAGAAAAACTGGGATCACCTGATTTGAAAGTGGGATAGCTTCTTCATCCTAACTCCTATGAGATTTATTCAACTTCCTAATGGTTCTCCACTACTTTATGTATCAAAATCAAGCTTCTTACATCGCGATTCATCCTGGTTTGATTAGAATGACAAAGAAGCTGTCATATTCCCAAACAGGAAAACTGGGATCACCTGATTTGAAAGTGGGATAGCTTCTTCATCCTAACTCCTATGAGATTTATTCAACTTCCTAGTGATTCTCCATTACTTTATGTATCAAAATCAAGCTTCTTACATCGCGATTCATCCTGGTTTGATTAGAATGACAAGGAAGCTGTCATATTCCCAAACAGGAAAACTGGGATCACCTGATTTGAAAGTGGGATAGCTTCTTCATCCTAACTCCTATGAGATTTATTCAACTTCCTAATGGTTCTCCACTACTTTATGTATCCAATTCAAGCTTCTTACATCATGATTCATCCTGGTTTGATTAGAATGACAAAGAAGCTGTCATATTCCCAAACAGGAAAACTGGGATCACCTGATTTGAAAGTGGGATAGCTTCTTCATCCTAACTCCTATGAGATTTATTCAACTTCCTAATGATTCTCCATTACTTTATGTATCAAAATCAAGCTTCTTACATCGCGATTCATCCTGTTTTGATTAGAATGACAAGGAAGCTGTCATATTCCCAAACAGGAAAACTGGGATCACCTGATTTGAAAGTGGGATAGCTTCTTCATCCTAACTCCTATGAGATTTATTCAACTTCCTAATGGTTCTCCACTACTTTATGTATCCATTTAAAGCTTCTTACATCACGATTCATCCTGGTTTGATTAGAATGACAAAGAAGCTGTCATATTCCCAAACAGAAAAACTGGGATCACCTGATTTGAAAGTGGGATAGCTTCTTCATCCTAACTCCTATGAGATTAATTCAACTTCCTAATGGTTCTCCACTACTTTATGTAACAAAGTCAAGCTTCTTACATCAAGATTCATCCTGGTTTGATTAGAATGACAAAGAAGCTATCATATTCCCAAACAGGAAAACTGGGATCACCTGATTTGAAAGTGGGATAGCTAGACATCCTAACTCCTATGAAATTTATTCAACTTCCTAGTGATTCTCCATTACTATATGTATCAAAATCAAGCTTCTTACATCGCGATTCATCCTGTTTTGATTAGAATGACAAGGAAGCTGTCATATTCCCAAACAGAAAAACTGGGATCACCTGATTTGAAAGTGGGATAGCTTTTTCATCCTAACTCCTATGAGACTTATTCAACTTCCTAGTGATTCTCCATTACTTTATATAACAAAATCAAGCTTCTTACATCGTGATTCATCCTGGTTTGATTAGAATGACAAAGAAGCTGTCATATTCCCAAACAGGAAAACTGGGATCACCTGATTTGAAAGTGGGATAGCTTCTTCATCCTAACTCCTATGAGATTTATTCAACTTCCTAGTGATTCTCCATTACTTTATGTATCAAAATCAAGCTTCTTACATCGCGATTCATCCTGTTTGATTAGAATGACAAGGAAGCTGTCATATTCCCAAACAGAAAAACTGGGATCACCTAATTTTGAAAGTGGGATAGCTTCTTCAGCCTAACTCCTATGAGATTTATTCAACTTCCTAGTGATTATCCATTACTTTATGTATCAAAATCAAGCTTCTTACATCGCGATTCATCCTGGTTCGATTAGAATGTGATATGATCATGGACCAGCTAGTTGATAAAGATGAAGAAGGAGAGACTAAAGATACACTAGCTGAAGAGGAAGCTGTCTTAGCCATTCCCACAGGTCCTATCACTCGTGCAATGACAAGGAGACTCAAGGAAGCCGTTGGAAACATACTGAAGATCTCTAAGAAGCAAGAAGACTGTCTTGGTAGAAGCTTGAGCCACCAAGACACACTCATCACCATTCATGTAATCTTACCATCAAGCTGATCATCATCTAGGCAAGTGGCTTGGTATACTCTTTTTCCCTTGATTAGTTTTGTCCCACTGGGTTTTCTAATCAAGGTTTTTAATGAGGTATCAAGTTCACTTACACATTCCTAGTTGATGTATCTTGGATGCAACTCGGCCTAAGGCATCTTGGACCGACTTCATCATCTATCTTATATTATGTTTTAGTCTAAGTGTTGTGTTATTACTTTGAAACCGTGTGGAGCCTGTTCCTTTAAGTTTTCTTATGTTTTCGAGACCTTGTGCATGTACAAGGATCTCTCTATTTAAGTGTATCACAAACCCTCATTCTAATCTAAGTTATCTTTTGTTTAAACCTTGTGTTTTCTTCTCCCTTGCTTTCACGAGTTAAGAGAGTGTCTGGTGAGTAGTATCCAGTCTGTTGGTGTGTAATATCCAACGCCCAAGGGCTTTAGAAAGGTGTGTCATATCCGATCTAAGCCTAGGAGTATCAAGGAGCCTTTCCGCAGCCTCTTGTGTCACCATTCGATCCACAGCCTTGATAAACTTGAGTCTTTGATTCGTTTATGCAAGGATCTATCCAAACCATCCAGAGAAGGGTCCTAGGATCTCATTAAGTGGTATCAGAGCACTCTGGAAGGGGAGTTTCGATTTCTCTTTTGCGATTTCTTAAGATCTACTCTTTGTCGATTCATATTTTGTTGATCAATCGGTTCTTGTGTGTTTATTCTCATTTGATCTGCTTGTTTCACTATCAGGATTGCTAGATCTGATTGTTTCGTATCTCATATTGATAGATCTAAGAATTTCGATCAAGTTTTGAACAAAAACCTTTTCACATTCTTGTCGATTACGTTATCGTTTTACTTGATCCGAAAGTTTCTTGTGATTGTGTGACTCGATCTGTTGTTAGATTCATAGATCAGGATTCGATTATCTCATTTCATCATCCGTTGAATCTGATCTGTTATTGTTTCAATTTCGAAAAGATAGAATTCAAATCGTCGCGTGTTGATCAAGTATCTTCATTTGCCGCTTTGTTTGAATACTTTGTTTCTTTGAATCTTGAGTTCTGATTTCTTTTGAACTACTTACTGGTTCAAGTTTTTCGTGTATCAGGAAGCAATGGGGTCTGAGGAAGATGATGAAACCTTTGTGCGAAGGAATAGATTGCTGCAAGAAGCAATCACCAAACAAGTGATGGAAGCGATGGTGAAGTTACTAGAAGAGAAGTATGATCAGAGACCGCATGATGGGCAAGGACAAGCATCTGGTTCAAGACATGAGCCAAGAAGAAACAGACAAGGTCAGCGTGAGCATGCTGGATCAGAAGAGACTGATAACTTCTATGAGAGAAGTAGCCATAGCTCCGGTTCAAGACGTAGCAGTAGAAGATCTCGACGTGATCATGAGGGCCGGAGGCATAGACGCAATAATGAACTCCTAGGATGCTTCTTTGGATTGAATTGGATAGATCCTTGTATAAACGAATCAGAGACTCAAGTTTATCAAGGTGATGGATCGTTTGGTGACACAAAGAGTTGCGGAATGGCTCCTTGATACTCCTAGATGACTAGCTTGGATATTACACACCAAAATAGACACCCTTAGTTGTTGGATATGACACACCAACGAGATTCACTCAAGACTTGATGAGAAGTAAAGAGAGAACAAAGAAATCTGATAGATTTGTAGAAAAAGGATTGTGATTAAAAGAGAGAACGCAAACACACTTATATAGAGAAGTATGGAACAGGCTCCATATTCTCGAGATCATTAAAGGGAACAGGCTCCCTTGGAACTACAACAAAGACTAAAGACTTATTCAAATTCGAAAAGAGTTTTTAAAACATGAAATAAAAACCATAGTTTAAAAATAACCTAAGGTGGAACCGTGATACATCATCTAAGGTTTATGTAAGTAACTTGTGGCCTCATTAAAAACCTTCCTTTGGAAAACCCAATGGGACAAAACCAAAGGCTAGGAAAAGAGCACACACAAGCACTTGCTTAGATGATGATCAGTTTGAAACCATTGCTTGAATGGTGATAAGAGTGTCTTGATTGATCAAACGTCCATCAAGACCGTCTTCTTGCTTCCATGAGATCATAAGTAGACTTCCAACAGCTTCTTTGAGTCTTCTAGCTTTGGCGCGAGTGATGGGACCTGGTGGAATGACTAAGGCATCATCTTCTTCCCTTGATTGGTCTTTGAACTCTTTATCTCCATCCTTGTGCCGGTCCATGATCATATCATCCCCTCCCTCTTGAAAAGGATTTGTCCTCAAATCTGGCTCATCTGCAAAATAAGGAACCAAGTCAGTGATATTAAAACTATTGCTCACATCATACCTTCCTTGGAGATCCAGCTTGTAAGCATTGTTGCCGATTTTCTTTATGATCTCAAATGGTCCATCAATCCTTGGCATGAGCTTGGATTTCCTCTCATTAGGAAATCTTTCTTTCCTTAGGTGAATCCAGACTTGATCACCCACTTCAAAGACTCTTTCACGCCTCCCCTTGTTTGCTTGTTTGGCATATTGCTTAGTCTTCTCTTCTATGTTGCGCCTTGCTTGTTCATGAAGTTGTTGTACCTTCTCTGCCTTCTTCTTGCCATCAAGACTAACTCTTTCACACTCAGGTAAAGGTATTAGATCCAAAGGAGAGATGGGATTGAACCCATAAACAATTTCAAATGGAGAAAACTTAGTAGCAGAATGCACAGCATGATTATATGCAAATTCACAATGAGGCAAACAATCTTCCCATGATTTCAAGTTCTTCTTTATAATTGCACGCAAGAGTGTACCAAGAGTTCTATTAACTACTTCAGTCTGACCATCAGTTTGTGGGTGACAAGTAGTAGAAAATAATAGCTTAGTGCCTAGTTTAGACCAGAGAGTTTTCCAAAAGTAGCTTAGAAACTTAGTATCTCTATCAGATACAATAGTCTTAGGCATGCCATGTAAACGCACAATCTCCTTAAAGAACAAGTTAGCTACATGCAATGCATCATCAGTTTTATGACAAGCAATGAAGTGTGCCATCTTAGAAAATCTATCAACTACCACAAAGATTGAATCTTTACCAGTACGAGTTCTAGGCAATCCAACAATGAAGTCCATAGAGATATCATTCCAAGGATGATAAGGGATGGGTAAAGGCGTGTACAAACCATGGTTTTGGACTTTGGACTTAGCTTGTTTACAAGTTGCACACCTTTCACAGAGTCTTTCCACATCTCTTTTCATCCGCGGCCAGTAGAAGTGATCCTGCAAGGTCTTGAGAGTTTTTGCGACACCAAAATGTCCCATGAGGCTTCCTCCATGAGATTCCCTAACAAATAAATCTCTCAAAGAACAATTAGGCACACAAAGTCTATTATCATAGAAAAGAAATCCATCCTGCCTAAAGTAATGTCCAGCAGCAAATTTCTCACAAGACTTATAAGCATCTTTAAATTCAGGATCATTCTCATACATTACTTTAATCTGCTCAAATCCTAATAGCTTAACATCAAGAGTGTTCAAGAGAACATACCTTCTGGATAGTGCATCAGCAACTATGTTTTCCTTACCTTGTTTATACTTGATGACATAAGGAAATGTCTCAATGAACTCAACCCACCTTGCGTGTCTCTTGCTGAGTTTGTTTTGGCTTTTAAGGTACTTGAGAGACTCATGATCAGTGTGAATGACAAACTCCTTGGGCCATAGGTAATGCTGCCATGTCTGCAAAGCCCTCACCAAAGCGTAGAGTTCCTTGTCATAAGTAGCATAGTTGAGAGTCGCTCCTCCTAGTTTCTCACTGAAATATGCTATGGGTCTCTTCTCCTGCATAAGAACAGCACCAATTCCAATTCCTGAAGCATCACATTCAATTTCAAAAGTTTTATTGAAATCAGGAAGTATAAGAAGAGGGGCATTAGTAAGCTTCTCTTTTAGGCATTGAAAGGCAAGTTCTTGTGCTTCTCCCCATTTGAATCCAACTTCTTTCTTGATCACCTCAGTCAATGGAGCGGCTATGGTGCTAAAATCTTTTACAAACCGTCGGTAGAAGCCAGCTAATCCATGGAAGCTTCGCACTTCACTGATGGTTTTAGGAATCGGCCACTCTTGTATTGCTTTCACCTTCTCTTGATCTACCTTTACTCCATCTGCACTCACAACAAAGCCTAGAAAAACCAAGTGATCCGTTCCAAAAGTACACTTCTTAAGGTTAGCAAAAAGAGATTCCTTTCTAAGCACATCAAGAACAGCTCTAAGATGTCCTATATGATCATTAAAGCTCTTACTGTATACAAGGATGTCATCAAAGTATACCACAACAAATATGCCAATGAATGATCTAAGAACATGATTCATTAATCTCATGAATGTACTAGGTGCATTGGTTAATCCAAATGGCATGACTAACCACTCATAAAGACCATGTTTAGTTTTGAATGCAGTTTTCCATTCATCTCCTTCTTTCATCCTAATCTGATGGTATCCACTTTTCAAATCAATCTTAGAAAATATGCAGGAACCATGCAATTCATCAAGCATATCATCTAATCTAGGAATAGGATGGCGATACTTTACAGTGATGTTGTTGATGGCTCTACAATCAACACACATGCGCCAGCTTCCATCTTTCTTAGGCACAAGAAGCACTGGTACTGCACATGGGCTCATGCTCTCACGGATATGCCCCTTTGCCATCAACTCCTCAACTTGTTTTTGCAGTTCTTTAGTCTCCACGGGATTAGTCCTATAAGCTGGCCTATTTGGAAGTGTAGAACCAGGAACAAAATCAATCTGATGCTCAATCCCTCTAAGAGGTGGAAGACCAATTGGATTATCTTCAGGAAATACATCTTCAAATTCCTGTAAAAGACACTTAATTTCACTCGGATATACCGGTGTTGGGTCAGTAACATTCAAAAGAGACTCTTTAAAGATAAGTAAAAGAATAGATTGATGAGCATTGAGAGTTCTTTTGATTTCACCCGATTTGGCATAGAGACTATGCTGCTTCTTTGATTCAGGTTTGAGGTCTATTTCTTTCTTCTTTTGTAGCTGCAGTTGATCTTGATGAACTTCCTTTGGTGTTAGAGGAACCAGCACAGTCTTCTTTCCTTTGAACTCAAACGTGTGCTTGTTGGTGTAGCCATCATGTATCACTCGTCTATCTGATTGCCATGGCCGACCAAGAAGGATATGTCCAGCTTCCATAGGCAATACATCACAGAGAACCTCATCCTCATACCTTCCAATTGCAATGGGAACCGAAACCTGACTAGAAACCCTCATTTCTCCTTCTTCATTCAACCATTGAAGCCGGTAGGGCTTTGGATGTTTCTGTACTTGGAGGCCAAGCTTCTTTACCATAGTTTCACTAGCTACATTCACACAACTTCCTCCATCAATGATAAGACTACAGACCTTTCCTTGCACAAGGCACCGAGTGTAGAATAGATTCTCTCTCTGTTCTTGCTCTTCAGCTTTACTTTGCAAACTCAAAGTTCTTCTAGCCACCAATAACCTTCCTTTCACGGGTTCTTCTTCATATTCTTCTTCAATAAGCGCCTTACACTCAGACTCTGAAAGCTCATCCTCAGATTCATACTCTCCATTCTCAAGAAGAATCATGATTCTTTTATTGGTGCACTCATTTGCATAATGGCCTCTACCCTGACACTTAAAGCACTTAACATCTCTAGCTCTTGCACTTGAAACCTCGGCCTTTCCTTTATCCTTGCTGTAAAAGGAATTTGGCTTTGAGTCTTCTTTCAGTTGCGGTTTGCTTTCCTTTTGATAGCTAGACTTTTCTTCTTTAGTTCCCTGAAGTCTGGTGTTGTAACGAGAATGAGAATGGCCCTTCCTCTTAACTTGTTGCTCAACTAGTATAGCTTTGTGAAGCATCTCTTCTATCTCCACATAGTGCTGCATCTCAACATTATCTTGTATCTCTCGGTTGAGACCTCCTAAGAACCTAGCCATAGTAGCTTCTTTATCTTCAGAAACACGAGCTCTCAGCATCAACAGCTCCATGTCTTGATAGTATTCTTCAACAGATCGAGATCCTTGGGTGAGTCTTCTTAACTTCTGGTGCAAGTCGCGATGATAGTGATTTGGCACAAATCTTTTACGCATGAGAGCCTTCATCTCGTGCCATGTTTCAACGGGATACTCTTGGTTAAGTCTCCTGGTAGTCACAAGCTGGTCCCACCAACTCAGCGCATAGTCATGGAACTCAGTTGCTGCTATCTGAATCCTTTGGGCATTGGTGTAGTGCTTACAGTTAAACACCAACTCCATCTTCTTTTCCCATTCCAAGTAAGCATCCGGATCAACTTTGCCATGGAAAGGAGGTATCTTCAGCTTTAAACCAGCAAGATCATCTCTGTAAGTTCTCCTTTCATCATGATCTCTTCTATGTCTCCTTCTACTATCTCTAGAAGAGGAACTGCTGTGCGTGGCTCGGTTACGCTCATAGTAGTGGTCTGTTTCTTGTGATTCAGCATGCTCTCTCGGGGTTTCATCACGTCTTTCTCGTCTAGACTCATTGCTATGACCTTGGCCCGTAGCTTGCCTTATCTCTTGCCTTATTTCATCGCGAAGTTCCTTCATACTGCTCTTGATCATATCAGCAACGGTAGTGATCATCGTTTGGTTTAATTGCTCAGTCATCTGATCTCTCAATAACTTGTTCTGTCTCACGAGTTCTGCTTCATCTTCCGACTCTCTCACCATGGTACCTGATTCAGAAAACACTCAAACAAGTAAGATGTTCACAAGAATCAAATCAGAACAATTAGTCGACGCGGAAACAACTTTCAAAAGATTCAAAAGATAGAAAACTTGCAGATCACGGATTAGAGAATTCAAATCGACAAGACTAAGATTAGATCTATCAATTTTGGATTTATGCAGATCAGATTCAAGACAAATAAGAACAGATCTATCACAGAAACAACACAAATCAAGTTATTCAGCAAGTGATTCGACAGATCAAGCGATTCGATTACTTCCTTCACACGGATCGGATGAGTTTGATTCAAAATATGATAAGAACACTTAGATCTAATAGGATTCAACACAGACGATTAGCAATCAGGTGATATGCTACTCAGATGATACGAGAAACAACAACAGATCGCAGATCTATCAATGGTAATCAAAGAAGTTGAAAAGTTTATTTGAAACAGAAGAGAAATCGAAAACTTCCCAATCCAAAGCAGCTCTGATACCACTTAATGAACTCCTAGGATGCTTCTTTGGATTGAATTGGATAGATCCTTGTATAAACGAATCAGAGACTCAAGTTTATCAAGGTGATGGATCGTTTGGTGACACAAAGAGTTGCGGAATGGCTCCTTGATACTCCTAGATGACTAGCTTGGATATTACACACCAAAATAGACACCCTTAGTTGTTGGATATGACACACCAACGAGATTCACTCAAGACTTGATGAGAAGTAAAGAGAGAACAAAGAAATCTGATAGATTTGTAGAAAAAGGATTGTGATTAAAAGAGAGAACGCAAACACACTTATATAGAGAAGTATGGAACAGGCTCCATATTCTCGAGATCATTAAAGGGAACAGGCTCCCTTGGAACTACAACAAAGACTAAAGACTTATTCAAATTCGAAAAGAGTTTTTAAAACATGAAATAAAAACCATAGTTTAAAAATAACCTAAGGTGGAACCGTGATACATCATCTAAGGTTTATGTAAGTAACTTGTGGCATCATTAAAAACCTTCCTTTGGAAAACCCAATGGGACAAAACCAAAGGCTAGGAAAAGAGCACACACAAGCACTTGCTTAGATGATGATCAGTTTGAAACCATTGCTTGAATGGTGATAAGAGTGTCTTGATTGATCAAACGTCCATCAAGACCGTCTTCTTGCTTCCATGAGATCATAAGTAGACTTCCAACAGCTTCTTTGAGTCTTCTAGCTTTGGCGCGAGTGATGGGACCTGGTGGAATGACTAAGGCATCATCTTCTTCCCTTGATTGGTCTTTGAACTCTTTATCTCCATCCTTGTGCCGGTCCATGATCATATCACGCAATGAGCTATCAGGGTTAAAGCTTAAGATCCCTCCTTTCCATGGTAAAGCTGATCCAGATGCCTATCTTGAGTGGGAGAAGAAGATCGAACTCGTTTTCAACTGTCAGCATTACTCAGAGACTAAGAAGATTCAAGTAGCTGCTACCGAGTTCAATGACTATGCATTGAGCTGGTGGGATCAGTTGGTTACAAACAAGAGGCGCAATGGTGAATTTCCCATTGAAACATGGGCAGAAATGAAAGCTGTGATGCGCAAGAGGTTTGTACCAAGCCATTATCACCGTGATCTTCATCAAAAGCTGAGACTGCTCACACAAGGATCAAAGTCTGTAGAGGAATACTTTCAAGAGATGGAGTTGCTTATGCTAAGAGCTTGTGTATCTGAGGACAGTGAAGCTACCATGGCACGATTTCTTGGTGGACTCAACCGTGAGATACAAGATAGAGTGGAGATGCAACACTACTTGGAAATAGAGGAGATGCTACACAAAGCTATCTTGGTGGAGCAACAAGTTAAGAGAAGAAGTCATGCGCGTGGCAGCTATGGTTCCAATAGATACCAGACCTCTAAGGAAGATAAACCGAGCTATCAAAAGGAGAGCAAGCCACAGCCAAAAGAAGAAGCCAAGTCTAGTAGCATCTACAACAAAGATAAGGGGAAAGTGGAAGCTACAAGCTCGCGTGCAAGAGATGTGAAGTGTTTTAAGTGCCAAGGACGTGGGCACTATGCTAATGAGTGTACCAACAAACGTGTAATGATCCTTCATGCCAATGGAGAATATGAATCTGCTGATGATGAGACAGAGGCCGAAGAAGATCACAGTTCAGAAGAGGAGTATGTTGCCAACCCGGTTGCTGGAAGGTTGCTAGTTGCTAGAAGAACCTTGAGTCTTCAAAGCAAGACCGAAGAAATGGAGCAAAGAGAGAATCTCTTCTATACTAGATGTCTAGTGCAAGGAAAGGTCTGTAGTCTTATTGTGGATGGAGGCAGTTGTGTCAACGTTGCGAGTGAGACTATGGTTAAAAAGTTGGGTTTGAAGGTCCAGAAGCATCCTAAACCATATAGGCTCCAATGGCTCAATGAAGAGGGCGAGATGAGAGTATCTACTCAGGTTATGGTTCCCTTAGCCATTGGTAAATATGAAGATGAGATTCTTTGTGATGTGTTGCCTATGGAAGCTGGACACATTCTCCTTGGAAGGCCGTGGCAATCAGATAGACGTGTGATACATGATGGGTATGCCAACAAGCACACGTTTGAGTTTAAAGGGAGAAAAACAGTTCTTGTGCCTATGACTCCTAAGGAAGTTCAGGTTGATCAGCTTCAGCTACAAAAGAAGAAAGAGATAGATCTTCCCGCTGAATCAACAAAGCAACTAAACTTCTATGCCAAGTCTGGTGATGTTAAAAGATCTCTCTGCTCTAACCTTCCTATCCTTTTGTTTATCTATAAGGAATCCCTCTTGACCACTACTAACATTGCACCGGAGTATCCGAGTGAACTTGTCAATCTTTTACAGGAATATCAAGATGTTTTTCCAGAAGATAGTCCCAATGGACTACCACCAGTGCGAGGGATTGAGCACCAAATTGATTTTGTGCCCGGTTCTACACTTCCCAATAGGCCAGCATACAGAACCAATCCGGTGGAGACCAAAGAACTACAAAGGCAAGTAGAGGAACTGATGGAGAAAGGGCATATCCGAGAGAGCATGAGTCCTTGTGCTGTTCCAGTGCTACTTGTGCCCAAGAAAGATGGGAGCTGGCGCATGTGTGTTGATTGCAGAGCCATCAACAATATCACTGTAAAGTATCGCCATCCTATTCCTAGATTAGATGATATGCTTGATGAATTGCATGGTTCTTGCATATTTTCTAAGATTGATTTGAAAAGTGGATACCATCAGATTAGGATGAAAGAAGGAGATGAATGGAAAACTGCATTCAAAACTAAACATGGTCTATATGAGTGGTTAGTCATGCCATTTGGATTAACCAATGCACCTAGTACATTCATGAGATTAATGAATCATGTTCTTAGATCATTCATTGGCATATTTGTTGTGGTATACTTTGATGACATCCTTGTATACAGTAAGAGCTTTAATGATCATATAGAACATCTTAGAGCTGTTCTTGATGTGCTTAGAAAGGAATCTCTTTTTGCTAACCTTAAGAAGTGTACTTTTGGAACGGATCACTTGGTCTTTTTAGGCTTTATTGTGGGTGCAGATGGGGTTAAAGTTGATCCAGAGAAAGTAAGAGCTATACGAGAATGGCCAATTCCTAAGACAGTGAGTGAAGTAAGGAGCTTCCATGGACTTGCTGGTTTCTATAGGCGCTTTGTGAAAGACTTCAGCACCATAGCATCTCCCTTGACTGAAGTAATCAAGAAAGAAGTCGGATTCAAGTGGGGAGAAGCACAAGAACTTGCCTTTCAATGCCTAAAAGAGAAGCTTACTAATGCCCCTCTTCTTATACTTCCTGATTTTAATAAAACTTTTGAAATAGAATGTGATGCTTCAGGAATTGGAATTGGTGCTGTATTGATGCAGGAGAAGAGACCCATTGCATACTTCAGTGAGAAGCTTGGAGGAGCTACCCTCAACTATGCAACTTATGATAAAGAACTATATGCCTTGGTGAGAGCCTTGCAGACTTGGCAACACTACCTCTGGCCTAAAGAGTTCGTCATACACACAGATCATGAGTCTCTCAAATACCTCAAAGGACAGCACAAACTCAGCAAGAGACACGCAAGGTGGGTCGAGTTCATTGAGACATTTCCTTATGTCATCAAGTATAAACAAGGTAAGGAAAACATAGTTGCTGATGCACTATCCAGAAGGTATGTTCTCTTGAACACTCTTGATGCTAAGCTATTAGGATTTGAGCAGATTAAAGGAATGTATGAGAATGATCCTGATTTTAAAGAAGCTTACAACTCTTGTGAGAAATTTGCTGAGGGACACTACTTTAGGCATGATGGTTTTCTTTTCTATGATAATCGATTGTGTGTGCCTAACTGTTCTTTGAGAGACTTGTTTGTTAGGGAATCTCATGGAGGAAGTCTCATGGGTCACTTTGGTATTGCAAAGACTCTTAAAACTTTGCAGGATCATTTCTTTTGGCCTCGGATGAAAAGAGATGTGGAGAAACTATGTGAGAGATGTGCAACTTGCAAACAAGCCAAGTCTAAGGTTCAGTCTCACGGTTTGTATACTCCTCTCCCTATACCTTATCATCCTTGGAATGACATATCTATGGATTTCATTGTTGGCTTGCCTAGAACTAGGACTGGAAAGGATTCTATCTTTGTGGTTGTGGATAGGTTCTCAAAGATGGCACATTTCATAGCTTGTCACAAAACTGATGATGCATTGCATATTGCTAACTTGTTCTTTAAAGAGATTGTGCGCATACATGGCATGCCTAAGACTATTGTTTCTGATAGAGATACTAAGTTTCTTAGTTATTTTTGGAAGACTCTTTGGTCTAAGCTTCTACTACCTGTCATCCACAAACTGATGGACAAACTGAAGTAGTTAATAGGACTCTTGGAACACTCTTGCGTGCATTCATAAAGAAAAACTTGAAATCATGGGAAGACTATTTGCCTCATTGTGAATTTGCATACAATCATGCTGTGCATTCTACTTCTAAGTTTTCTCCTTTTGAGATAGTTTATGGGTTCAATCCCAACTCTCCTTTAGATTTAATTCCTTTACCTGAGTGTGAAAGGGTCAGCGTTGATGGCAAAAAGAAGGCAGAGATGGTGAAACAACTCCACGAGCAGGCTAGGCTCAACATTGAGGCAACAACCAAACAGTATGTTAAGCATGCTAACAAAGGACGGCGTGAGATGGTCTTTGAAGTGGGTGATCAGGTTTGGATTCACCTAAGGAAAGAGAGGTTTCCCAATGAAAGGAAGTCCAAGCTGATGCCGCGGATTGATGGACCTTTTAAGGTCATAAGGAAGATCAGCAACAATGCCTACAAACTGGATTTGCAAGGTAAGTATGATGTGAGTAATAGCTTCAATGTTACTGACTTGATCCCTTTTATTGCAGATGAGCCAGATTTGAGGACAAATCCTTTTCAAGTGGGAGGGGATGATATGATCATGGACCAGCTAGTTGATAAAGATGAAGAAGGAGAGACTAAAGATACACTAGCTGAAGAGGAAGCTGTCTTAGCCATTCCCACAGGTCCTATCACTCGTGCAATGACAAGGAGACTCAAGGAAGCCGTTGGAAACATACTGAAGATCTCTAAGAAGCAAGAAGACTGTCTTGGTAGAAGCTTGAGCCACCAAGACACACTCATCACCATTCATGTGATCTTACCATCAAGCTGATCATCATCTAGGCAAGTGGCTTGGTATACTCTTTTTCCCTTGATTAGTTTTGTCCCACTGGGTTTTCTAATCAAGGTTTTTAATGAGGTATCAAGTTCACTTACACATTCCTAGTTGATGTATCTTGGATGCAACTCGGCCTAAGGCATCTTGGACCGACTTCATCATCTATCTTATATTATGTTTTAGTCTAAGTGTTGTGTTATTACTTTGAAACCGTGTGGAGCCTGTTCCTTTAAGTTTTCTTATGTTTTCGAGACCTTGTGCATGTACAAGGATCTCTCTATTTAAGTGTATCACAAACCCTCATTCTAATCTAAGTTATCTTTTGTTTAAACCTTGTGTTTTCTTCTCCCTTGCTTTCACGAGTTAAGAGAGTGTCTGGTGAGTAGTATCCAGTCTGTTGGTGTGTAATATCCAACGCCCAAGGGCTTTAGAAAGGTGTGTCATATCCGATCTAAGCCTAGGAGTATCAAGGAGCCTTTCCGCAGCCTCTTGTGTCACCATTCGATCCACAGCCTTGATAAACTTGAGTCTTTGATTCGTTTATGCAAGGATCTATCCAAACCATCCAGAGAAGGGTCCTAGGATCTCATTAGAATGACAAGGAAGCTGTTATATTCCCAAACATGAAAACTAGGATCACATGATTTGAAAGTGGGATAGCTTCTTCATCCTAACTCCTATGAGATTTATTCAACTTCCTAGTGATTCTCCATTACTTTATGTATCAAAATCAGGCTTCTTACATCGCGATTCATCCTGGTTTGATTAGAATAACAAGGAAGCTGTCATATTCCCAAACAGGAAAACTGGGATCACCTGATTTGAAAGTGGGATAGCTTCTTCATCCTAACTCCTATGAGATTTATTCAACTTCCTAGTGGTTCTACACTACTTTATGTATCCATTTAAAGCTTCTTACATCACGATTCATCCTGGTTTGATTAGAATGACAAAGAAGCTGTCATATTCCCAAACAGAAAAACTAGGATCACCTGATTTGAAAGTGGGATAGCTTCTTCATCCTAACTCCTATGAGATTTATTCAACTTCCTAGTGATTCTCCATTACTTTATGTATCAAAATCAAGCTTCTTACATCGCGATTCATTTTGGTTTGATTAGAATGACACAGAAGCTGTCATATTCCCAAACAGGAAAAGTGGGATCACCTGATTTGAATATGGGATAGCTTCTTCATCCTAACTCCTATGAGATTTATTCAACTTCCTAGTGATTCTCCATTACTTTATGTATCCAAATCAAGCTTCTTACATCGCGATTCATCCTGGTTTGATTAGAATGACAAGGAAGCTGTCATATTCCCAAACAGGAAAACTGGGATCACCTGATTTGAAAGTGGGATAGCTTCTTCATCCTAACTCCTATGAGATTTATTCAACTTCCTAGTGATTCTCCATTACTTTATATAACAAAATCAAGCTTCTTACATCGCGATTCATCCTGGTTTGATTAGAATGACAAAGAAGCTGTCATATTCCCAAACAGAAAACTGGGATCACTTGATTTGAAAGTGGGATTGCTTCTTCATCCTAACTCCTATGAGATTTATTCATCTTCCTAGTGATTCTCCATTTCTTTATATATCAAAATCAAGCTTCTTACATCGCGATTCATCCTGGTTTGATTAGAATGACAAAGAAGATGTCATATTCCCAAACAGGAAAACTGGGATCACCTGATTTGAAAGTGGGACAGCTTCTTCATCCTAACTCCTATGAGATTTATTCAACTTCCTAGGTATTCTCCATTACTTTATGTATCAAAATCAAGCTTCTTACATCGCGATTCATCCTGTTTTGATTAGAATGACAAGGAAGCTGTCATATTCCCAAACAGGAAAACTGGGATCACCTGATTTGAAAGTGGGATAGCTTCTTCATCCTAACTCCTATGAGATTTATTCAACTTCCTAGTGATTCTCCATTACTTTATGTATCAAAATCAAGCTTCTTACATCGCGATTCATCTTGGTTTGATTAGAATGACAAGGAAGATGTCATATTCCCAAACAGGAAAAATGGGATCACCTGATTTGAAAGTGGGATAGCTTCTTCATCCTAACTCCTATGAGATTTATTCAACTTCCTAATGGTTCTCCACTACTTTATGTATCCAATTCAAGCTTCTTACATCACGATTCATCCTGGTTTGATTAGAATGACAAAGAAGCTGTCATATTCCCAAACAGGAAAACTGGGATCACCTGATTTTGAAAGTGGGATAGCTTCTTCTCCTATGAGATTTATTCAACTTCCTAGTGATTCTCCATTACTTTATGTATCAAAATCAAGCTTCTTACATCGCGATTCATCCTGGTTCGATTAGAATGACAAGGAAGCTGTTATATTCCCAAACATGAAAACTAGGATCACATGATTTGAAAGTGGGATAGCTTCTTCATCCTAACTCCTATGAGATTTATTCAACTTCCTAGTGATTCTCCATTACTTTATGTATCAAAATCAAGCTTCTTACATCGCGATTCATCCTGGTTTGAATAGAATAACAAGGAAGCTGTCATATTCCCAAACAGGAAAACTGGGATCACCTGATTTGAAAGTGGGATAGCTTCTTTATCCTAACTCCTATGAGATTTATTCAACTTCCTAGTGGTTCTCCACTACTTTATGTATCCAATTAAAGCTTCTTACATCACGATTCATCCTGGTTTGATTAGAATGACAAAGAAGTTGTCATATTCCCAAACAGAAAAACAGGGATCACCTGATTTGAAAGTGGGATAGCTTCTTCATCCTAACTCCTATGAGATTTATTCAACTTCCTAATGGTTCTCCACTACTTTATGTATCAAAATCAAGCTTCTTACATCAAGATTCATCCTTGTTTGATTAGAATGACAAAGAAGCTGTCATATTCCCAAACAGGAAAACTGGGATCACCTGATTTGAAAGTGGGATAGGTTCTTCATCCTAACTCCTATGAGATTTATTCAACTTCCTAGTGATTCTCCATTACTTTATGTATCCAAATCAAACTTCTTACATCGCGATTCATCCTTGTTTGATTAGAATGACAAAGAAGCTGTCATATTCCCAAACAGAAAAGGTGGGATCACCTGATTTGAAAGTGGGATAGCTTCTTCATCCTAACTCCTATGAGATTTATTCAACTTCCTAGTGATTCTCCATTACTTTATATATCAAAATCAAGCTTCTTACATCGCGATTTATCCTGGTTTGATTAGAATGACAAAGAAGATGTCATATTCCCAAACAGGAAAACTGGGATCACCTGATTTGAAAGTGGGATAGCTTCTTCATCCTAACTCCTATGAGATTTATTCAACTTCCTAGTGATTCTCCATTACTTTATGTATCAAAATCAAGCTTCTTACATCGCGATTCATCCTGGTTTGATTAGAATGACAAGGAAGCTGTCATATTCCCAAACAGGAAAACTGGCATCACCTGATTTAAAAGTGGGATAGCTTTTTCATCCTAACTCCTATGAGATTTATTCAACTTCCTAGTGATTCTCCATTACTTTATGTATCAAAATCAAGCTTCTTACATCGCGATTCATCATGGTTTGATTAGAATGACAAGGAAGCTGTCATATTCCCAAACAGGAAAACTGGGATCACCTGATTTGAAAGTGGGATAGCTTCTTCATCCTAACTCCTATGAGATTTATTCAACTTCCTAGTGATTCTCCATTACTTTATATAACAAAATCAAGCTTCTTACATCGCGACTCATCCTGGTTTGATTAGAATGACAAAGAAGCTGTCATATTCCCAAACAGGAAAAGTGGGATCACCTAATTTGAAAGTGGGATAGCTTCTTCATCCTAACTCCTATGAAATTTATTCAACTTCCTAGTGATTCTCCATCACTTTATGTATCAAAATCAAGCTTCTTACATCGCGATTCATCCTGTTTTGATTAGAATGACAAGGAAGCTGTCATATTCCCAAACAGGAAAACTGGGATCACCTGATTTGAAAGTGGGATAGCTTCTTCATCCTAACTCCTATGAGATTTATTCAACTTCCTAGTGATTCTCCATTACTTTATGTATCCAAATCTAACTTCTTACATCGCGATTCATCCTGGTTTGATTAGAATGACAAAGAAGCTGTCATATTCCCAAACAGAAAAGGTGGGATCACTTGATTTGAAAGTGGGATTGCTTCTTCATCCTAACTCCTATGAGATTTATTCAACTTCCTAGTGATTCTCCATTACTTTATATATCAAAATCAAGCTTCTTACATCGCGATTCATCCTGGTTTGATTAGAATGACAAAGAAGATGTCATATTCCCAAACAGGAAAACTGGGATCACCTGATTTGAAAGTGGGACAGCTTCTTCATCCTAACTCCTATGCGATTTATTCAACTTCCTAGTTATTCTCCATTACTTTATGTATCAAAATCAAGCTTCTTACATCGCGATTCATCCTGTTTTGATTAGAATGACAAGGAAGCTGTCATATTCCCAAACAGGAAAACTGGGATCACCTGATTTGAAAGTGGGATAGCTTCTTCATCCTAACTCCTATGAGATTTATTCAACCTCCTAGTGATTCTCCATTACTTTATGTGTCAAAATCAAGCTTCTTACATCGCGATTCATCTTGGTTTGATTAGAATGACAAGGAAGATGTCATATTCCCAAACAGGAAAACTGGGATCACCTGATTTGAAAGTGGGATAGCTTCTTCATCCTAACTCCTATGAGATTTATTCAACTTCCTAATGGTTCTCCACTACTTTTTAATTCAAGCTTCTTACATCACGATTCATCCTGGTTTGATTAGAATGACAAAGAAGCTGTCATATTCCCAAACAGGAAAACTGGGATCACCTGATTTTGAAAGTGGGATAGCTTCTTCTCCTATGAGATTTATTCAACTTCCTAGTGATTCTCCATTACTTTATGTATCAAAATCAAGCTTCTTACATCGCGATTCATCCTGGTTCGATTAGAATGACAAGGAAGCTGTTATATTCCCAAACATGAAAACTAGGATCACATGATTTGAAAGTGGGATAGCTTCTTCATCCTAACTCCTATGAGATTTATTCAACTTCCTAGTGATTCTCCATTACTTTATGTATCAAAATCAAGCTTCTTACATCGCGATTCATCCTGGTTTGATTAGAATAACAAGGAAGCTGTCATATTCCCAAACAGGAAAACTGGGATCACCTGATTTGAAAGTGGGATAGCTTCTTTATCCTAACTACTATGACATTTATTCAACTTCCTAGTGGTTCTCCACTACTTTATGTATCCATTCAAAGCTTCTTACATCACGATTCATCCTGGTTTGATTAGAATGACAAAGAAGTTGTCATATTCCCAAACAGAAAAACAGGGATCACCTGATTTGAAAGTGGGATAGCTTCTTCATCCTAACTCCTATGAGATTTATTCAACTTCCTAGTGATTCTCCATTACTTTATGTATCAAAATCAAGCTTCTTACATCGCGATTCATTTTGGTTTGATTAGAATGACACAGAAGCTGTCATATTCCCAAACAGGAAAAGTGGGATCACCTGATTTGAATATGGGATAGCTTCTTCATCCTAACTCCTATGAGATTTATTCAACTTCCTAGTGATTCTCCATTACTTTATGTATCCAAATCAAACTTCTTACATCGCGATTCATCCTGGTTTGATTAGAATAACAAGGAAGCTGTCATATTCCCAAACAGGAAAACTGGGATCACCTGATTTGAAAGTGGGATAGCTTCTTCATCCTAACTCCTATGAGATTTATTCAACTTCCTAGTGATTCTCCATTACTTTATATAACAAAATCAAGCTTCTTACATCGCGATTCATCCTGGTTTGATTAGAATGACAAAGAAGCTGTCATATTCCCAAACAGAAAAGGTGGGATCACTTGATTTGAAAGTGGGATTGCTTCTTCATCCTAACTCCTATGAGATTTATTCATCTTCCTAGTGATTCTCCATTTCTTTATATATCAAAATCAAGCTTCTTACATCGCGATTTATCCTGGTTTGATTAGAATGACAAAGAAGATGTCATATTCCCAAACAGGAAAACTGGGATCACCTGATTTGAAAGTGGGACAGCTTCTTCATCCTAACTCCTATGCGATTTATTCAACTTCCTAGGTATTCTCCATTACTTTATGTATCAAAATCAAGCTTCTTACATCGCGATTCATCCTGTTTTGATTAGAATGACAAGGAAGCTGTCATATTCCCAAACAGGAAAACTGGGATCACCTGATTTGAAAGTGGGATAGCTTCTTCATCCTAACTCCTATGAGATTTATTCAACTTCCTAGTGATTCTCCATTACTTTATGTGTCAAAATCAAGCTTCTTACATCGCGATTCATCTTGGTTTGATTAGAATGACAAGGAAGATGTCATATTCCCAAACAGGAAAAATGGGATCACCTGATTTGAAAGTGGGATAGCTTCTTCATCCTAACTCCTATGAGATTTATTCAACTTCCTAATGGTTCTCCACTACTTTATGTGTTGAACTGAAGAGAAGATGGAGCTTGTACAAGAATAGGGCAAGCTCTAGAAGATGTCTAGAAGAGTTCAATCAAGCTTCAGAAGTGTTCTGAAGGAGTTATCTTGTGAAGTTAAGTCTAGGAAAGACTTAGACTGATCATATGAAGGCTGTGGAGGAGTTAGAGAGAAGATGGAAGGTTGGTGCAAAGATAGGGCGTTCAGTACGGCCTTGTACAGTCTAGGGTGAGCCATGAAGATGTCTGGTGCAACCAAGAAGGAGATAAGGCAATGTGCATAGTTAGGGATAGTGGTACGGACAGGAGGTCCGTACCATCAACCGTACGGCCACTCCACACGCCCAAGTCATCCGGTTCAGCCCAAATCAAGATGTGCAATGTGAGGGCGGTTCACTCTGATTCTATCCTTTCCTATAGTGACCGTGGAAGTGTGAGAGGGAAAGGGAATATACCAAAGGGATCAATGTGAGCTGTATGTGCAAGCTGGAAAGGTAAAGGTGCTTTACCTTTACAGCAAAGACCAATCTCCTCCCTTCATTCAAATGAAGCAATCTGAGCTCTCCATTCAGTCCAAAGTCGCCAGCTATCACCAGAACATCAAAGACCACTCTTCTCTCATCCTTACCATCCATTCTATCTTTTAATTACAGCCTTAGGATCTAGGTTTGTGATATGAGTTGTGTAAAGGCATATATAAGCCTCTTATGATCACTTTGTAAACCCTTAAGCTGAGAGAGTCTCTCTTCTTCATAAACTTGTTCTTGAATCTTATTCTCTGGTTACTAAGTCTCCTAATCTTGTTACTAAGTCTCTCTAATCTCCTATACACGTTCCTAATCTCTCAGTCTCTCTTATACTCTCCTTGATTCTCTTAAACTCATTTCTATTCTTCATACTTCATCATACATCAATCTCTCATCTGTTCTTACATCACTCAAGTACTGGTACTCTGAAAACCTCATATGGTATCAGAGCCAGGTTGCTCAGACTCCTGGTGAAGACTTCCGCTACATCCACAAGCTCCCAAGCTCACGCCCTTGAAGATTCAGCTCACCTTGTCCCAAGCTTCTACCTTGAAGAGTTCTTTGACAGTCTTGTTCATCCGGCTTCAACATGGAGTCCAAAAGAACCATTGTCATTGCTGTTACTCTCAATGGTCCCAACTACCTTCTCTGGTCACGCATGGTGAAGACAGCCCTAGGAGGGAGAGGCTTATGGAGCCATTGCCTCACGGATGCTCCAAAGCTCTCCAAGGCTGCCGGTTCAGATGAAAGCTCAGCAGATGGAGAATCCGGTTCCAAATCTGTATCTGAGGAGAAGTGGGAACAAGAAGACCTCAAGGTCTTGACCATTCTCCACAGCTCACTGTCTCCATCCATCCTTGAAGCATACTCCTACTGTGAGAGTGCTAGAGCCCTTTGGAGTACACTTAACAAGATATATGGGAACATCTCCAACATCAGCCGAGTATTTGAGATCAAGAAGTCTATCAACATCCTATCCCAAGAAGATGAGGAGTTCACTGCGCATCTAGGCAAGTTCAGAGCCCTTTGGTCTGAGCTTGAGATGCTTAGACCCCAATCTGTTGACCCGGAGGTGTTGATTGAAAGAAGGGAGCAAGACAAGGTGTTTGGCCTATTACTAACCCTCAGCCCTGCCTACAGCGCCTTGATTCAACATATCTTGAGGTCTGAGAAGCTCCCAACACTGGAAGAAGTGTGTTCCCAAGTCCAAAAGGAGGAGGGATCAATCGGGTTGTTTGGAACAAAGGAAACACTCTCCTTTGCTTCTCAAGCGGAAAGAAGCTCTCAGCCCAACAAGGCGCCTTACAAGAAGGGGGATAGGAGAGGCCTGAAGTGTGAGCATTGCAAGAGGGATGGGCACATCAAGGAGAGGTGTTGGATACTGAATCCAAGCCTCAAACCTGCCAAGTTCAAGTGAACCGTGCCCATGGAGGTTCAAGAGATCAGCTCGGATCTCTTGTTTGTAAGCAAACCTCCTAACCCTTAATAAGAGCTTGTGTCTTTATTTATTGTGCTGTGAGTGGTGTCTAGAGTCCCAGAATCTCATGTCTTGTTATTGCATTGTCTTGTGTGTTGCCATAGCTTGAATCATCATGAATGTGTTGTAGAATTGAGTAGAATGTCTCTACTGCTTGCATCATGTTTGAAAAGCTGTTTTGCATACATAAGCATGTCTCATATAGTCTAAGTTCAATCCGAGTGTGTACTGATGCTAATGCCTATGTTTAATCCATCAATGAAAGTCTAGCATCAATTAGAAATTGTCTAAGTTGCTTGCATCATTGGTTTTGATTGAAACTGTTGTGCATAGCTTTAATATGTCTCATGGATTGAACCTGTTGCATTCATATAGTTAATGCTTTAGGATTGTGCATTCATGAATTGATGCATTTAAAAAAAAAAAAAAAAAAAAAAAAAAAAACTAGCCTAAATTGTCAATGTATTAGTAAAGCTTGCATTGTCATTTTAGAGATTGAAATCTGCTTGTTCTTGCCTTGATTGATTGGCTTGTTTCAAGTTTATATATTGTTGTGGCATTGGTGATCAAACAGGATGAATTATCTTGGTTTGATCCCAATGGGATGATCTGATCTTGCATTGAGTTGTGGTGGTGTTAGGTACACAAGGAAAGTGATACATGTAACTCGCCAACAGCCAAGAATGTAGAGACAAAGGTCTTGTGCCATTGCATATCATCACTAGGACATGTTAGTCCATAATCTACAGGAAGTGTAGTGTGATTGATTATGCAATGAGAGATGGCCATTGCATAATACCATTGGACATATCCAGTCCAAAGACTACAGGAAGTGTAGCATGGGTCATTATGCAATGAGAAGTGTGTCTTGTGAGTCTCTCTATGGTGATTCAAACACCCTAGTTCCTGGTTAAGGAAGAGAGTAAACTCACAAGAAGCAAGCTATCATGAAAGACTGATAGTTATAAGACCATGGGGATGCATATGATCATCACAAGCTTAGCTCCTTCTAGTCTCGGTTCTAAGCTTGAGGGGGAGTCTTAATGCATATGATCCATGGTCAGTAACAAGTCTTTGCAAAGGCTCCTACAAAGGATCATCAGCCGGAGTTATTCTAGGCAGTCTAAGGGTGAAGGTGAACTGATCAAAGCGGCTTCTATGGTGAAGTGATTGATGAGAAGCTGATGAATCCATTCTGCCTTTCCAAGAAGCTGGTGATGCCATGGAGATGGTGCAATGGCCGAGTGGGAACTCATCTAAACAAAAGGGAAGTGTCCTAAGCTCAATTCAATTCAATACATTCATCATTTCAATTCTAAAGTCTAGAAATGATACTTAAAATGATTGAATGGATTGTGTGATGTTTCTTGATAAGTACTGATGCACCTTTGGGATAATGTATCAGGTACAAGTCCTTAAGCCTCATCAAAGAAGAACCTGGTCATTTCCTAGCTTCTCTAAGAAGGCTGTGAAGTCGGTTGAGAGGGGGAGATCCAAACCAGTTCTATGAAGAGGGCAAGCCGTGTGTGAAGTGTTGATCAGCCTCACTAGTGTTGTGAAGATGATCTGGTCGTGTCCTAGCTTCTCTAAGAAGGCTGTGAAGTCAGTTGAGAGGGGGAGACCTCAAACCAGTTCCATGAAGAGGTGAAGCTGAGTTGTTGAGTGCGCAAAGTCTTGTGGAGTTGCTGCACCAGTTTAGGCCGTGATCCAGAACTTCTTGTGTCCAACCACACTGGTTCTAAGGCACAAGAGTTCACTGGCCAATCCCTAGGCTTTGGAGAGCTCTACTCTTTTTCCCTTGCAAGGTTTTGTCCCAATGGGTTTTCCTTGTAAGGTTTTTAATGAGGGAGACTCTTCAGAGTTCCAAGCTTGGCTTAGGATCTCCTAAAGTCAAGCTTGAGGGGGAGTGTTGAACTGAAGAGAAGATGGAGCTTGTACAAGAATAGGGCAAGCTCTAGAAGATGTCTAGAAGAGTTCAATCAAGCTTCAGAAGTGTTCTGAAGGAGTTATCTTGTGAAGTTAAGTCTAGGAAAGACTTAGACTGATCATATGAAGGCTGTGGAGGAGTTAGAGAGAAGATGGAAGGTTGGTGCAAAGATAGGGCGTTCAGTACGGCCTTGTACAGTCTAGGGTGAGCCATGAAGATGTCTGGTGCAACCAAGAAGGAGATAAGGCAATGTGCATAGTTAGGGATAGTGGTACGGACAGGAGGTCCGTACCATCAACCGTACGGCCACTCCACACGCCCAAGTCATCCGGTTCAGCCCAAATCAAGATGTGCAATGTGAGGGCGGTTCACTCTGATTCTATCCTTTCCTATAGTGACCGTGGAAGTGTGAGAGGGAAAGGGAATATACCAAAGGGATCAATGTGAGCTGTATGTGCAAGCTGGAAAGGTAAAGGTGCTTTACCTTTACAGCAAAGACCAATCTCCTCCCTTCATTCAAATGAAGCAATCTGAGCTCTCCATTCAGTCCAAAGTCGCCAGCTATCACCAGAACATCAAAGACCACTCTTCTCTCATCCTTACCATCCATTCTATCTTTTAATTACAGCCTTAGGATCTAGGTTGTGATATGAGTTGTGTAAAGGCATATATAAGCCTCTTATGATCACTTTGTAAACCCTTAAGCTGAGAGAGTCTCTCTTCTTCATAAACTTGTTCTTGAATCTTATTCTCTGGTTACTAAGTCTCCTAATCTTGTTACTAAGTCTCTCTAATCTCCTATACACGTTCCTAATCTCTCAGTCTCTCTTATACTCTCCTTGATTCTCTTAAACTCATTTCTATTCTTCATACTTCATCATACATCAATCTCTCATCTGTTCTTACATCACTCAAGTACTGGTACTCTGAAAACCTCATATTTATGTATCCAATTCAAGCTTCTTACATCACGATTCATCCTGGTTTGATTAGAATGACAAAGAAGCTGTCATATTCCCAAACAGGAAAATGGGATCACCTGATTTGAAAGTGGGATAGCTTCTTCTCCTATGAGATTTATTCAACTTCCTAGTGATTCTCCATTACTTTATGTATCAAAATCAAGCTTCTTACATCGCGATTCATCCTGGTTCGATTAGAATGACAAGGAAGCTGTTATATTCCCAAACATGAAAACTAGGATCACCTGATTTGAAAGTGGGATAGCTTCTTCATCCTAACTCCTATGAGATTTATTCAACTTCCTAGTGATTCTCCATTACTTTATGTATCAAAATCAAGCTTCTTACATCGCGATTCATCCTGGTTTGAATAGAATAACAAGGAAGCTGTCATATTCCCAAACAGGAAAACTGGGATCACCTGATTTGAAAGTGGGATAGCTTCTTTATCCTAACTACTATGACATTTATTCAACTTCCTAGTGGTTCTCCACTACTTTATGTATCCATTTAAAGCTTCTTACATCACGATTCATCCTGGTTTGATTAGAATGACAAAGAAGTTCTTTGTCATATTCCCAAACAGAAAAACAGGGATCACCTGATTTGAAAGTGGGATAGCTTCTTCATCCTAACTCCTATGAGATTTATTCAACTTCCTAATGGTTCTCCACTACTTTATGTATCAAAATCAAGCTTCTTACATCAAGATTCATCCTGGTTTGATTAGAATGACAAAGAAGCTATCATATTCCCAAACAGGAAAACTGGGATCACCTGATTTGAAAGTGGGATAGGTTCTTCATCCTAACTCCTATGAGATTTATTCAACTTCCTAGTGATTCTCCATTACTTTATGTATCCAAATCAAACTTCTTACATCGCGATTCATCCTTGTTTGATTAGAATGACAAAGAAGCTGTCATATTCCCAAACAGAAAAGGGGATCACTGATTTGAAAGTGGGATAGCTTCTTCATCCTAACTCCTATGAGATTTATTCAACTTCCTAGTGATTCTCCATTACTTTATGTATCAAAATCAAGCTTCTTACATCGCGATTTATCCTGGTTTGATTAGAATGACAAAGAAGATGTCATATTCCCAAACAGGAAAACTGGGATCACCTGATTTGAAAGTGGGATAGCTTCTTCATCCTAACTCCTATGAGATTTATTCAACTTCCTAGTGATTCTCCATTACTTTATGTATCAAAATCAAGCTTCTTACATCGCGATTCATCCTGGTTTGATTAGAATGACAAGGAAGCTGTCATATTCCCAAACAGGAAAACTGGCATCACCTGATTTGAAAGTGGGATAGCTTCTTCATCCTAACTCCTATGAGATTTATTCAACTTCCTAGTGATTCTCCATTACTTTATGTATCAAAATCAAGCTTCTTACATCGCGATTCATCCTGGTTCGATTAGAATGACAAGGAAGCTGTCATATTCCCAAACAGGAAAACTGGGATCACCTGATTTGAAAGTGGGATAGCTTCTTCATCCTAACTCCTATGAGATTTATTCAACTTCCTAGTGATTCTCCATTACTTTATATATCAAAATCAAGCTTCTTACATCGCGATTCATCCTGGTTTGATTAGAATGACAAAGAAGCTGTCATATTCCCAAACAGGAAAACTGGGATCACCTGATTTGAAAGTGGGATAGCTTCTTCATCCTAACTCCTATGAGATTTATTCAACTTCCTAGTGATTCTCCATCACTTTATGTATCAAAATCAAGCTTCTTACATCGCGATTCATCCTGGTTTGATTAGAATGACAAGGAAGCTGTCATATTCCCAAACAGGAAAACTGGGATCACCTGATTTGAAAGTGGGATAGCTTCTTCATCCTAACTCCTATGAGATTTATTCAACTTCCTAGTGATTCTCCATTACTTTATGTATCAAAATCAAGCTTCTTACATCGCGATTCATCCTGTTTGATTAGAATGACAAGGAAGCTGTCATATTCCCAAACAGGAAAACTGGGATCACCTGATTTGAAAGTGGGATAGCTTCTTCATCCTAACTCCTATGAGATTTATTCAACTTCCTAGTGATTCTCCATTACTTTATGTGTCAAAATCAAGCTTCTTACATCGCGATTCATCTTGGTTTGATTAGAATGACAAGGAAGATGTCATATTCCCAAACAGGAAAACTGGGATCACCTGATTTGAAAGTGGGATAGCTTCTTCATCCTAACTCCTATGAGATTTATTCAACTTCCTAGTGATTCTCCATTACTTTATGTATCAAAATCAAGCTTCTTAGATCGCGATTCATCCTGGTTTGATTAGAATGACAAGGAAGCTGTCATATTCCCAAACAGGAAAACTGGGATCACCTGATTTGAAAGTGGGATAGCTTCTTCATCCTAACTCCTATGAGATTTATTCAACTTCCTAGTGATTCTCCATTACTTTATGTATCAAATCAAGCTTCTTACATCGCGATTCATCCTGGTTTGATTAGAATGACAAAGAAGCTGTCATATTCCCAAACAGGAAAACTGGGATCACCTGATTTGAAAGTGGGATAGCTTCTTCATCCTAACTCCTATGAGATTTATTCAACTTCCTAGTGATTCTCCATTACTTTATGTATCAAAATCAAGCTTCTTACATCGCGATTCATCCTGGTTTGATTAGAATGACAAAGAAGCTGTCATATTCCCAAACAGGAAAACTGGGATCACCTGATTTGAAAGTGGGATAGCTTCTTCATCCTAACTCCTATGAGATTTATTCAACTTCCTAGTGATTCTCCATTACTTTATGTATCAAAATCAAGCTTCTTACATCGCGATTCATCCTGGTTTGATTAGAATGACAAGGAAGCTGTCATATTCCCAAACAGGAAAACTGGGATCACCTGATTTGAAAGTGGGATAGCTTCTTCATCCTAACTCCTATGAGATTTATTCAACTTCCTAGTGATTCTCCATTACTTTATGTATCGAAATAAAGCTTCTTACATCGCGATTCATCCTGGTTTGATTAGAATGACAAGGAAGCTGTCATATTCCCAAACAGGAAAAATGGGATCTCATGATTTAAAAGTGGGATAGCTTCTTCATCCTAACTCCTATGAGATTTATTCAACTTCCTAATGATTCTCCACTACTTTATAATCAAGCTTCTTACATCGCGATTCATCCTGGTTTGATTAGAATGACAAAGAAGCTGTCATATTCCCAAACAGGAAAACTGGGATCACCTGATTTGAAAGTGGGATAGCTTCTTCTCCTCCTATGAGATTTATTCAACTTCCTAGTGATTCTCCATTACTTTATGTATCAAAATCAAGCTTCTTACATCGCGATTCATCCTGGTTTGATTAGAATGACAGGAAGCTGTCATATTCCCAAACAGGAAAACTGGGATCACCTGATTTGAAAGTGGGATAGCTTCTTCATCCTAACTCCTATGAGATTTATTCAACTTCCTAGTGATTCTCCATTACTTTATGTATCAAAATCAAGCTTCTTACATCGCGATTCATCCTGGTTTGATTAGAATGACAAGGAAGCTGTCATATTCCCAAACAGGAAAACTGGGATCACCTGATTTGAAAGTGGGATAGCTTCTTCATCCTAACTCCTATGAGATTTATTCAACTTCCTAGTGATTCTCCACTACTTTATGTATCAAAATCAAGCTTCTTACATCGCGATTCATCCTGGTTTGATTAGAATGACAAAGAAGCTGTCATATTCCCAAACAGGAAAACTGGGATCACCTGATTTGAAAGTGGGATAGCTTCTTCATCCTAACTCCTATGAGATTTATTCAACTTCCTAGTGATTCTCCACTACTTTATGTATCAAAATCAAGCTTCTTACATCGCGATTCATCCTGGTTTGATTAGAATGACAAAGAAGCTGTCATATTCCCAAACAGGAAAACTGGGATCACCTGATTTGAAAGTGGGATAGCTTCTTCATCCTAACTCCTATGAGATTTATTCAACTTCCTAGTGATTCTCCATTACTTTATGTATCAAAATCAAGCTTCTTACATCGCGATTCATCCTGTTTGATTAGAATGACAAAGAAGCTGTCATATTCCCAAACAGGAAAACTGGGATCACCTGATTTGAAAGTGGGATAGCTTCTTCATCCTAACTCCTATGAGATTTATTCAACTTCCTAGTGATTCTCCATTACTTTATGTATCAAAATCAAGCTTCTTACATCGCGATTCATCCTGGTTTGATTAGAATGACAAGGAAGCTGTCATATTCCTAAACAGGAAAACTGGGATCACCTGATTTGAAAGTGGGATATCTTCTTCATCCTAACTCCTATGAGATTTATTCAACTTCCTAGTGATTCTCCATTACCTTATGTATCAAAATCAAGCTTCTTACATCGCGATTCATCCTGGTTTGATTAGAATGACAAAGAAGCTGTCATATTCCCAAACAGGAAAACTGGGATCACCTGATTTGAAAGTGGGATAGCTTCTTCATCCTAACTCCTATGAGATTTATTCAACTTCCTAGTGATTCTCCATTACTTTATGTATCAAAATCAAGCTTCTTACATCGCGATTCATCCTGGTTTGATTAGAATGACAAAGAAGCTGTCATATTCCCAAACAGGAAAACTGGGATCACCTGATTTGAAAGTGGGATAGCTTCTTCATCCTAACTCCTATGAGATTTATTCAACTTCCTAGTGATTCTCCATTACTTTATGTATCAAAATCAAGCTTCTTACATCGCGATTCATCCTGGTTTGATTAGAATGACAAGGAAGCTGTCATATTCCCAAACAGGAAAACTGGGATCACCTGATTTGAAAGTGGGATAGCTTCTTCATCCTAACTCCTATGAGATTTATTCAACTTCCTAGTGATTCTCCATTACTTTATGTATCAAAATCAAGCTTCTTACATCGCGATTCATCCTGGTTTGATTAGAATGACAAGAAGCTGTCATATTCCCAAACAGGAAAACTGGGATCACCTGATTTGAAAGTGGGATAGCTTCTTCATCCTAACTCCTATGAGATTTATTCAACTTCCTAGTGATTCTCCACTACTTTATGTATCAAAATCAAGCTTCTTACATCGCGATTCATCCTGGTTTGATTAGAATGACAAAGAAGCTGTCATATTCCCAAACAGGAAAACTGGGATCACCTGATTTGAAAGTGGGATAGCTTCTTCATCCTAACTCCTATGAGATTTATTCAACTTCCTAGTGATTCTCCATTACTTTATGTATCAAAATCAAGCTTCTTACATCGCGATTCATCCTGGTTTGATTAGAATGACAAGGAAGCTGTCATATTCCCAAACAGGAAAACTGGGATCACCTGATTTGAAAGTGGGATAGCTTCTTCATCCTAACTCCTATGAGATTTATTCAACTTCCTAGTGATTCTCCACTACTTTATGTATCAAAATCAAGCTTCTTACATCGCGATTCATCCTGGTTTGATTAGAATGACAAAGAAGCTGTCATATTCCCAAACAGAAAACTGGGATCACCTGATTTGAAAGTGGGATAGCTTCTTCATCCTAACTCCTATGAGATTTATTCAACTTCCTAGTGATTCTCCACTACTTTATGTATCAAAATCAAGCTTCTTACATCGCGATTCATCCTGGTTTGATTAGAATGACAAAGAAGCTGTCATATTCCCAAACAGGAAAACTGGGATCACCTGATTTTGAAAGTGGGATAGCTTCTTCTCCTATGAGATTTATTCAACTTCCTAGTGATTCTCCATTACTTTATGTATCAAAATCAAGCTTCTTACATCGCGATTCATCCTGGTTTGATTAGAATGACAAGGAAGCTGTCATATTCCCAAACAGGAAAACTGGGATCACCTGATTTGAAAGTGGGATAGCTTCTTCATCCTAACTCCTATGAGATTTATTCAACTTCCTAGTGATTCTCCATTACTTTATGTATCAAAATCAAGCTTCTTACATCGCGATTCATCCTGGTTTGATTAGAATGACAAGGAAGCTGTCATATTCCCAAACAGGAAAACTGGGATCACCTGATTTGAAAGTGGGATAGCTTCTTCATCCTAACTCCTATGAGATTTATTCAACTTCCTAGTGATTCTCCACTACTTTATGTATCAAAATCAAGCTTCTTACATCGCGATTCATCCTGGTTTGATTAGAATGACAAAGAAGCTGTCATATTCCCAAACAGGAAAACTGGGATCACCTGATTTGAAAGTGGGATAGCTTCTTCATCCTAACTCCTATGAGATTTATTCAACTTCCTAGTGATTCTCCATTACTTTATGTATCAAAATCAAGCTTCTTACATCGCGATTCATCCTGGTTTGATTAGAATGACAAGGAAGCTGTCATATTCCCAAACAGGAAAACTGGGATCACCTGATTTGAAAGTGGGATAGCTTCTTCATCCTAACTCCTATGAGATTTATTCAACTTCCTAGTGATTCTCCATTACTTTATGTATCAAAATCAAGCTTCTTACATCGCGATTCATCCTGGTTTGATTAGAATGACAAGGAAGCTGTCATATTCCCAAACAGGAAAACTGGGATCACCTGATTTGAAAGTGGGATAGCTTCTTCATCCTAACTCCTATGAGATTTATTCAACTTCCTATGGTTCTCCACTACTTTATGTATCAAATCAAGCTTCTTACATCGCGATTCATCCTGGTTTGATTAGAATGACAAGAAGCTGTCATATTCCCAAACAGGAAAAACTGGGATCACCTGATTTGAAAGTGGGATAGCTTCTTCATCCTAACTCCTATGAGATTTATTCAACTTCCTAGTGATTCTCCATTACTTTATGTATCAAAATCAAGCTTCTTACATCGCGATTCATCCTGGTTTGATTAGAATGACAAGGAAGCTGTCATATTCCCAAACAGGAAAACTGGGATCACCTGATTTGAAAGTGGGATAGCTTCTTCATCCTAACTCCTATGAGATTTATTCAACTTCCTAGTGATTCTCCATTACTTTATGTATCAAAATCAAGCTTCTTACATCGCGATTCATCCTGGTTTGATTAGAATGACAAAGAAGCTGTCATATTCCCAAACAGGAAAACTGGGATCACCTGATTTGAAAGTGGGATAGCTTCTTCATCCTAACTCCTATGAGATTTATTCAACTTCCTAGTGATTCTCCATTACTTTATGTATCAAAATCAAGCTTCTTACATCGCGATTCATCCTGGTTTGATTAGAATGACAAAGAAGCTGTCATATTCCCAAACAGGAAAACTGGGATCACCTGATTTGAAAGTGGGATAGCTTCTTCATCCTAACTCCTATGAGATTTATTCAACTTCCTAGTGATTCTCCATTACTTTATGTATCAAAATCAAGCTTCTTACATCGCGATTCATCCTGTTTTGATTAGAATGACAAGGAAGCTGTCATATTCCCAAACAGGAAAACTGGGATCACCTGATTTGAAAGTGGGATAGCTTCTTCATCCTAACTCCTATGAGATTTATTCAACTTCCTAGTGATTCTCCATTACTTTATGTATCAAAATCAAGCTTCTTACATCGCGATTCATCCTGGTTTGATTAGAATGACAAGAAGCTGTCATATTCCCAAACAGGAAAACTGGGATCACCTGATTTGAAAGTGGGATAGCTTCTTCATCCTAACTCCTATGAGATTTATTCAACTTCCTAGTGATTCTCCATTACTTTATGTATCAAAATCAAGCTTCTTACATCGCGATTCATCCTGGTTTGATTAGAATGACAAGGAAGCTGTCATATTCCCAAACAGGAAAACTGGGATCACCTGATTTGAAAGTGGGATAGCTTCTTCATCCTAACTCCTATGAGATTTATTCAACTTCCTAGTGATTCTCCATTACTTTATGTATCAAAATCAAGCTTCTTACATCGCGATTCATCCTGGTTTGATTAGAATGACAAGGAAGCTGTCATATTCCCAAACAGGAAAACTGGGATCACCTGATTTGAAAGTGGGATAGCTTCTTCATCCTAACTCCTATGAGATTTATTCAACTTCCTAGTGATTCTCCATTACTTTATGTATCAAAATCAAGCTTCTTACATCGCGATTCATCCTGGTTTGATTAGAATGACAAAGAAGCTGTCATATTCCCAAACAGGAAAACTGGGATCACCTGATTTGAAAGTGGGATAGCTTCTTCATCCTAACTCCTATGAGATTTATTCAACTTCCTAGTGATTCTCCATTACTTTATGTATCAAAATCAAGCTTCTTACATCGCGATTCATCCTGGTTTGATTAGAATGACAAAGAAGCTGTCATATTCCCAAACAGGAAAACTGGGATCACCTGATTTGAAAGTGGGATAGCTTCTTCATCCTAACTCCTATGAGATTTATTCAACTTCCTAGTGATTCTCCATTACTTTATGTATCAAATCAAGCTTCTTACATCGCGATTCATCCTGTTTTGATTAGAATGACAAGGAAGCTGTCATATTCCCAAACAGGAAACTGGGATCACCTGATTTGAAAGTGGGATAGCTTCTTCATCCTAACTCCTATGAGATTTATTCAACTTCCTAGTGATTCTCCATTACTTTATGTATCAAAATCAAGCTTCTTACATCGCGATTCATCCTGGTTTGATTAGAATGACAAAGAAGCTGTCATATTCCCAAACAGGAAAACTGGGATCACCTGATTTGAAAGTGGGATAGCTTCTTCATCCTAACTCCTATGAGATTTATTCAACTTCCTATGATTCTCCACTACTTTTATATTCAAGCAGCTTCTTACATCGCGATTCATCCTGGTTTGATTAGAATGACAAAGAAGCTGTCATATTCCCAAACAGGAAAACTGGGATCACCTGATTTTGAAAGTGGGATAGCTTCTTCTCCTATGAGATTTATTCAACTTCCTAGTGATTCTCCATTACTTTATGTATCAAAATCAAGCTTCTTACATCGCGATTCATCCTGGTTTGATTAGAATGACAAGGAAGCTGTTATATTCCCAAACAGGAAAACTGGGATCACCTGATTTGAAAGTGGGATAGCTTCTTCATCCTAACTCCTATGAGATTTATTCAACTTCCTAGTGATTCTCCATACTTTATGTATCAAATCAAGCTTCTTACATCGATTCATCCTGGTTTGATTAGAATGACAAGGAAGCTGTCATATTCCCAAACAGGAAAACTGGGATCACCTGATTTGAAAGTGGGATAGCTTCTTCATCCTAACTCCTATGAGATTTATTCAACTTCCTAGTGGTTCTCCACTACTTTATGTATCAAAATCAAGCTTCTTACATCACATTCATCCTGGTTTGATTAGAATGACAAAGAAGCTGTCATATTCCAAACAGAAAACTGGGATCACCTGATTTGAAAGTGGGATAGCTTCTTCATCCTAACTCCTATGAGATTTATTCAACTTCCTAATGGTTCTCCACTACTTTATGTATCAAATCAAGCTTCTTACATCGCGATTCATCCTGGTTTGATTAGAATGACAAGAAGCTGTCATATTCCCAAACAGGAAAACTGGGATCACCTGATTTGAAAGTGGGATAGTTCTTCATCTCATCCTAACTCCTATGAGATTTATTCAACTTCCTAGTGATTCTCCATTACTTTATGTATCAAAATCAAGCTTCTTACATCGCGATTCATCCTGGTTTGATTAGAATGACAAGAAGCTGTCATATTCCCAAACAGAAAACTGGGATCACCTGATTTGAAAGTGGATAGCTTCTTCATCCTAACTCCTATGAGATTTATTCAACTTCTAGTGATTCTCCATTACTTTATGTATCAAAATCAAGCTTCTTACATCGCGATTCATCCTGGTTTGATTAGAATGACAAGGAAGCTGTCATATTCCCAAACAGGAAAACTGGATCACCTGATTTGAAAGTGGGACAGCTCTTCATCCTAACTCCTATGAGATTTATTCAACTTCCTAGTGATTCTCCATTACTTTAGGTATCAAAATCAAGCTTCTTACATCGCGATTCATCCTGGTTTGATTAGAATGACAAGAAGCTGTCATATTCCCAAACAGGAAAACTGATCACCTGATTTGAAAGTGGGATAGCTTTTTCATCCTAACTCCTATGAGATTTATTCAACTTCCTAGTGATTCTCCATTACTTTATGTATCAAATCAAGCTTCTTACATCGCGATTCATCTGGTTTGATTAGATGACAAGGAAGCTGTCATATTCCCAACCAGGAAACTGGATCACCTGATTTGAAAGTGGGATAGCTTCTTCATCCTAACTCCTATAGAATTTATTCAACTTCCTAGTGATTCTCCATTACTTTTAATCAAACAAGCTTCTTACATCGCGATTCATCCTGGGTTGATTAGAATGACAAGTACGCTGTCATATTCCCAAACCTGAAAAAGTGGGATCACCTGATTTGAAAGTGGGATAGCTTCTTCATCCTAACCTATGAGATTTATTCAACTTCCTAGTGATTCTCCATCTTTATGTATCAAACTCAAGCTTCTTACATCGCGATTCATCCTGTTTTGATTAGAATGACAAAGAAGCTGTCATATTCCCAAACAGGAAAACTGGGATCACCTGATTTGAAAGTGGGATAGCTTCTTCATCCTAACTCCTATGAGATTTATTCAACTTCCTAGTGATTCTCCATTACTTTATGTATCAAAATCAAGCTTCTTACATCGCGATTCATCCTGGTTTGATTAGAATGACAAGGAAGCTGTCATATTCCAAACAGGAAAACTGGGATCACCTGATTTGAAAGTGGGATAGCTTCTTCATCCTAACTCCTATGAGATTTATTCAACTTCCTAGTGATTCTCCATTACTTTATGTATCAAAATCAAGCTTCTTACATCGCGATTCATCCTGGTTTGATTAGAATGACAAAGAAGCTGTCATATTCCCAAACAGGAAAACTGGGATCACCTGATTTGAAAGTGGGATAGCTTCTTCATCCTAACTCCTATGAGATTTATTCAACTTCCTAGTGATTCTCCATTACTTTATGTATCAAAATCAAGCTTCTTACATCGCGATTCATCCTGGTTTGATTAGAATGACAAGGAAGCTGTCATATTCCCAAACAGGAAAAACTGGGATCACCTGATTTGAAAGTGGGATAGCTTCTTCATCCTAACTCCTATGAGATTTATTCAACTTCCTAGTGATTCTCCATTACTTTATGTATCAAAATCAAGCTTCTTACATCGCGATTCATCCTGGTTTGATTAGAATGACAAAGAAGCTGTCATATTCCCAAACAGGAAAATGGGATCACCTGATTTGAAAGTGGGATAGCTTCTTCATCCTAACTCCTATGAGATTTATTCAACTTCCTAGTGTTCTCCACACTTTATGTATCCAATTAAAGCTTCTTACATCACAATTCATTCTGGTTTGATTAGAATGAAAAAGAAGCTAGTCAAATTTCCCAACACAGAAAAACTGGGATCACCTGATTTAAAAGTGGGATAGCTTCTTCATCCTAACTCCTATGAGATTTATTCAACTTCATAGTGATTCTCCTTTACTTATATATCCAATCAAGCTTTTACATCGCGATTTATCCTGGTTTGATTAGAATGACAAAGAAGCATGTCATATTCCCAAACAGAAAAACTGGGATCACCTGATTTGAAAGTGGGACAACTTCTTCATCCTAACTCCTATGAGATTTATTCAACTTCTAGTGATTCTCCATTACTTTATGTATCAAAATCAAGCTTCTTACATCGCGATTCATCCTTTTTTGGGTCAAAAACGGTTACGACAAATTTAACATTCAAAACGTCCGAGGAAGAAATAAGAATTTCTCCGAAGAGTATTTTTCGGAAATAGACTCTTTCTTACGAAAAAGCTTTACGGAAGAAAGAATCGAGATGTCCGACGAAAGCTCGAAACAGGTCGCTACGTAGCGACCGAGCGATCGTCCCGCTCGGTCGCTACGTAGCGACCGAGCTCGAGCCAAGCTCGGTCGCTACGTAGCGACCGAGCGATCGTCCCGCTCGGTCGCTACGTAGCGACCGAGCTCAGCCAAGCTCGGTCGCTACGTAGCGACCGAGCGATCGTCCCGCTCGGTCGCTACGTAGCGACCGAGCTCAGCCAAGCTCGGTCGCTACGTAGCGACCGAGCGATCGTCCCGCTCGGTCGCTACGTAGCGGCCGAGCTCGAGCGAAGCTCGGTCGCTACGTAGCGACCGAGCTCAGCCAAGCTCGGTCGCTACGTAGCGACCGAGCGATCGTCCCGCTCGTCGCTACAAGCTCGAGCCAAAGCTCGGTCGCTACGTAGCGACTGAGCGATCGTCCCGCTCGGTCGCTACGTACAAAGAGCTCGAGCCAAAGCTCGGTCGCTACGTACGACCGAGACCACATCGTCTTCCTCGGGTCGCTACGTAGCGACCGGGCTCGAGGCCAAAGTTCGGTCGCTGTTTAGCGATTGAAATTTCCGAAATCGATCGAACTAGTCCTTGCTATGACGGCTTAAGGGCAGAAGAGTAAAAGCGTAAACCGACCTTGGAGCTAGTATATAAGGAGTCCTAGGCGAGGAGCAAGAGGGAGAACTTTTTCAGAGCAAACTTAGCACTTAGAGCAATTTAGGCAATTTTCCGTTTTTGTTATTTCGAGCTGCGACTCAATTAGGTTTAGCCGTCTTAGGGTTGCTAGAACTAGGAATCTCGCCGACAGCTCTCGAGCCCAGGCTTATACCTTGTTGTAACGCTCATACGCAGATTCGGAATAAGATCTACTTTGCTCTCTTTTCGATTTCTTATTTTTATCGTTGTTATTCTCGTGTTCTGATTGCTTGACGTGTGGTAATTAACAGATATCCGGGTCCTCTGGGAAATTAGGGTTTTCCTAGTTTCCTTATTTAAACGGAAATCGACAGTGTGAATTTCGGTTCCCACAGTTTGGCGCTAGAAGGAGGGGGACTTACGGATCAATCTAACCCGCAAAAGCCACTCAACGATCAGGAACGATATGCGAGATTCGACGTGCGCGAACGTCATCTCATTCAAGGGGGGAGAAACGATCGATCGAGCCAAACCTCGAAACGATCTCCTTGTTATCGAGTTGACGATTCGAGATATCGACGTCGCTAGAGTACTAATCGATACCGGAAGCTCGGCCGATATCATCTTCAAAGACACTCTTGAAAAGATGGGGATCAGTCAATCCGAGATCGCGAAATACCCAAGCCCACTGCTAGGACTTTCGGGGGAAACGACCATGGCCTATGGATCGATTAGACTCGCTGTCAAAGCCGGAACCGTGACGAACATCACAGAGTTTCTAGTCGTTGACCGCCCCGCATCTTACAACGTTATCATGGGGACGCCATGGCTGAACACCATGCGCGCAATCCCATCAACCTACCATCTTTGCCTCAAGTTCCCGACCCCTAACGGAGTCGAGGTAATCTGGGGAAATCCAAGAGTTTCGCAGTTTTGTTTTGCTGCGGAACTAAAACGAAAGAGACCGATCCTCGAAATTACTCCTAAGAAAGCGGAGAAAAAGACCTCCAGCAAAGATACGCGAAGTCAGGATTCAGCGGAATTCTTCTGGCAATCTCGCATCATCGCAGCTCTAGATGAAAAACGCGAGCCAACATGTGAACCCGTGGTAACGATCTGTCTCGACGAAGCCTTCCCAGAACGCTACGTCGAGATTGGAGCCAATCTCCACGAGCCTTTAAGGACAGAACTCATAACCTGTCTTAAAAAGAACCTTAATACTTTCGCATGGGCTGCGGAAGATATGCCAGGAATCGACATTAACATAACAGGTCACGAGCTGAACATCGACCCAACATTCAAACCCGTCAAACAGAAAAGACGGAAGCTAGGACCCGAACGTGCTGCCGCAGTAAACGATGAGGTCGAAAAATTGCTTAAAGTTGGGTCGATAACGGAAGTAAGATACCCGGACTGGCTCGCCAACCCCGTAGTAGTCAAAAAGAAAAACGGGAAGTGGCGAGTTTGCGTAGATTTTACCGACCTAAACAAGGCATGTCCAAAGGATAGCTTCCCTCTACCACATATCGATCGATTGGTAGAAGCAACAGCGGGCAACGAACTCTTATCCTTCATGGATGCCTTCTCAGGTTATAATCAAATTAGGATGAATCCCGACGATCGTGAGAAGACTGCGTTCATTACCGATCGCGGAACTTATTGCTATAAGGTAATGCCCTTCGGCCTCAAAAACGCTGGAGCAACTTACCAACGACTCGTGAACCGAATGTTCTCCAAACAACTCGGAAAAACGATGGAAGTTTATATCGACGACATGCTCGTCAAATCCCTCAAAGCAAGAGATCACGTGTCACATCTCGAAGAATGCTTTGCACAACTAAACTCCCATAACATGAAGCTCAACCCGACAAAATGTAGATTCGCCGTGGCATCAGGAGAATTCCTCGGCTACTTGGTCACCAACCGCGGCATCGAAGCAAATCCAAAACAGATCAACGCACTAATCGAGATGGCTTCACCAAAGAACAAGCGGGAGGTCCAAAGACTGACCGGCAGAATCGCAGCACTTAACCGATTTATTTCACGATCAACAGATAAGTGCCTGCCCTTCTACGACGTCCTGCGAGGAAATAAAAAATTCGAATGGTCGGAAGAGTGCGAAAACGCCTTCCAACAGCTGAAGCGTTATTTAGCTACTCCTCCAGTCCTCGCAAAACCCGTGGAAGGGGAGCCTTTATTCTTGTACATCGCGGTGTCGGCAACGGCCGTAAGCGGAGTCCTGATCAGGGAAGAACGCGGAGAGCAGAAACCTATTTTCTACATAAGCAAAACCTTGCTGGATGCCGAATCTAGGTATCCGTTGATGGAAAAATTGGCATGCGCGGTCGTAACATCGGCCCGAAAACTAAGACCATATTTCCAATCCCACACGATTGTCATCCTCACGACTTTTCCCTTACGGACAATTTTGCATAGCCCAAGTCAATCAGGTCGATTGGCTAAGTGGGCGGTCGAGTTGAGCGAGTATGACATCGAATACCGACCAAGGACGAGCGCAAAATCACAAGTGCTCGCAGACTTCTTGGTCGAACTTCCAACGGGAGCAATAACCAATGAGGAACCAAATTCCACCTGGCTCCTCCACGTCGACGGATCCTCATCCAAGCAAGGATCGGGTATCGGGATCCGTCTCACATCTCCAACGAGCGAGATCTTGGAACAATCGTTCAGGCTGGAATTCCATGCCTCAAACAACGAGGCCGAATACGAAGCATTAATCGCAGGTCTACGTTTGGCTCACGGCTTAAAAATACGTAATCTCCACGCTACTGCGACTCCCAGTTAGTGGCCAGTCAATTCAGCGGAGAGTATGAAGCCAGAGACGAACGGATGGACGCGTACCTCAAACTGGTCCAAGGTCTAGCTCAAGACTTCGACTGTTTCGCCCTTACCCGGATCCCCCGTTCCGAGAATGTCCAGGCGGACGCCCTCGCGGCCTTAGCATCAAGTTCCGATCCAGGACTCAAAAGGGTAATTCCGGTCGAATTCATCGAACATCCGAGTATCGGACCACCAGTCGTTGTCAATCTCATAGAGGGTCAAGACGACGAGGAAGAAGAAATTACGATACCACCACCATCGGAGCAATCTGATTACGGCTGTGATACCCCATGGCTTCAGACGATTCGAGACTACATTATCGACGGGCAACTGCCCGCCGAAAAATGGGCAGCTCGCAAGATCCGAACACAGGCCGCACGCTACGTAACAGTGGACGGCGAAATCTACAAATGGAGATTCTCCGGACCACTCCTGACGTGCCTGGAAGGAGAAAAGGCGAGGAAAGTAATGGAGGAAATACATTCCGGCTCATGCGGCAACCATTCCGGCGGAAGATCACTAGCCGTGAAAATCAAACGCCACGGATACTATTGGCCAACAATGATCGGAGATTGCGAGAAATTCGCACGAAAATGCGAAAAATGCCAAAGGCATGCGCCAACTATCCGACAACCGGCCGAAGTTCTTTCCTCCATCACATCGCCTTATCCCTTTATGCGCTGGGCCATGGATATTGTCGGACCTCTGCATAATTCAAAGCAAAAGCGTTTCCTTCTAGTCCTTACCGATTTTTTCTCAAAATGGGTAGAGGCGGACTCGTACGCAAGTATAAAAGACGTCCAAGTCGAGAATTTCGTATGGAGAAACATCATCTGTAGGCATGGAGTTCCTTACGAAATCGTAACCGATAACGGGTCTCAATTCATTTCCACCCGATTCGAGGCATTCTGCGAAAAGTGGAAGATACGACTCAACAAGTCAACTCCCAGATATCCGCAGTGCAACGGACAGGCTGAAACAATCAACAAGACCATTCTCGACGGACTGAAGAAACGCTTGGAGGCCAAAAAAGGTAGATGGGCCGACGAACTCGAGGGAGTCCTCTGGTCTCACCGTACCACCCCAAGGCGAGCAACGGGAGAAACTCCCTTCGCCCTGGTATACGGCACGGAGTGCATGATTCCCGCAGAAGTAGAATTTCCCGGTGTTCGAAGAAGGTTCTTACCTGAACGAGAGGAACTCAACAATGCTATGCTCTTGGACGACCTCGACCTCATTAACGAACGCCGGGATCGAGCGCTCATCCGAATTCAAAACTACCAGCACGCCGCTGCGAGATACTATAATTCCAACGTACGGAATCGTAGGTTCAATCAGGGAGATCTGGTCCTTCGCAAAGTCTTCCAAAACACCGCTGAACGAAACGCGGGAAAACTCGGAGCAAACTGGGAAGGTCCCTATAAAATCGAAAAAGTCGTCCGACCAGGTTCTTACGAAATAGCCAACATGCAGGGCATAAAAATCCCTAGAACCTGGAATGCGATGCATCTCAAAAAATACTATCACTAAACAAACCAACTCGCAATCACTGAACTACGAGACGGCTTGATCTCCGCAAGGAGTACGTAGGCAGTTTGCCGAAAGGCAAATTCAGCTGTCCCCCTCATTAAAAAAGGGGGGGGAGTGGGTACGTATACTCGTATACTCCCAAAAAATCGAAAAACTTCTTACCACACTTTTGGTGTTTTCGACTTATCAAAACATCCTCACCCGCGAAATCGCAACGAGGTCTTCGGAAATCAGTCGGCCGCTTGGGAGAATCAACCTTTAGCATCGCGAGACGTCGCAAAAGATGCCTCAAAGTTGGTTTCTTCCGAGCAAACGAAATCTCCGCAAAAAGACACATACATGCACACATTAACATTTATTTTGCGCAAAATAATCAAAACAACGGCACACGCCACCAAGTCCGATGCTGATCACATCGAACTCACAAACGTCCTAAACAGACATAGACATCTCACGGAGATGACTCTCTTACATCCGACACAAGGATAATAGCGCTATAAAAGAAATCCGAAATTTTGGTCTAGCACTTCCGGTCTCCGGAGAGATGCTCGATTCGTATCAAACAAGTCGTATAAGCCGAGAACTTTTCGCGGACTTTACATCGATACGAATCAGGAAGAAATCGCGACAGGAAAAACGATAGCCGGTTAGTCACCGCACAATCCTTAAACCGAAAGTAAACCTAGGTCTTGCCCTAAACCCAGCGCACTGGTCTCTAACATCTCAAAGGCATGATATCGAAAGATAGGAGATTCTTAAACCACGCCTCTATGTTTACGTTCGATACCTTCAGCACCCCCGCAGAGTTCACATCTCGCGGAAGAACTCTCGAAACAGGTCTCGAATAAAACATTTCACAATCGAAGAAGGATATGAGACGACAACTCATCACCTTCCTCCCCACTATTCACAAATTCATAAAAAGCGTTATCTGATTATCATATCATAAAGCCGCGGAGCGGCAGGGATTCAAAGCCACACACGGCCAGTCCCGAAATACAAACAAGGCCATTCAAGGCCGAAACATAAAAACTTAAAAAAAATCTCTCGCAAGAGATCTAACCCAAGTCACCCTCAGAACTTACGCCCCCTCTTCACCCGCTGCCTCGTCCGAGCCTGGAGCCGCGTCGCTTCCGTTCTCTCCGACCATCGGGTCTTTCCCCTCTGGGTCTTCTGAACACGTCGGAAGGAAGCACGCGGATTTCAGGTCGGCCAGGATGAGACCGAAATCTCCATCCTCGGCCGCCATATCTCCCTTGCAGCCGGACAGCCGGGCCTCTTCGGCCTCCAAGGTCGGGGGAGTCTCACTTTGGAACGACCGAACTACGGCCATCCCGCCCTCAATCGTCGCCAAAGCGAAATCCCTGCTCCGGATACACTCGAGGGAACCCAGGGAAGCAGAAATCTTCGCCAAGCGAGCTTGAAACTCCGCACGAAGAGCATCCGTAGCCTCTTGGATCCCGCGGCGCGCTAGTCCCGCGTCACTCTCGATCTGACGCTGGAGTCGACGCACCTCCGAGGATTTGGCCTTCCTGGCCTTCTTTTCCTTAAGCAAGGAACTCGCCGTCTTCCCAAGGTCCCTCTCAAGCTCTCCTATCGCAACCTCGAGCTTCGACACTTTCGCAGAGTGAGAGTCCTCGACAGCCGTCAACATAGCCTCGGTTTCGGACCATCTGCCCTGAAGCTCCACCAACTCCCCGGAAAGGCGACTGGTCTCAGAACCACATTCGCTGATCATCCCATCGATCAACGATATGAACTGCGAACGGTAAAAATTCTTAAGACTAAGTCCGTGAAAAGAATGCACGAAAGACGATCGAGAATTCAAACAAGAAACAAACCTTTCCGCGAAGTCCCGATGCTAGGCTCGACCCACCTCGCTGCGAAGTCTCCCCGTCACCGCTCTTGGCAAGTTTCCTCTTCCGACTCTTAGGCTGAGTAGCCAGGACAGCGCTAGGAGCACGCAATGCCAGAACGATTTCTTTTCTGGCTGGAGGCGGAGGCATAGAGTCAGCGGCTTTCTCTTTGTCCTCGACGAGGATCGGAGTCGTGGAAGATCCCGCAGGTAGGGCTTGCGGGAGAAGAGCCGCGACGTCGGTCCCATGACACGGGGCAACGACCTGCGCGGAAGAAGACGGAAACTCGGAGCCAGTTTGAGCCAATCCTTTCTCGGCTTGGCGACGAACTAGTTTCTCTCGGAAAGAAAGATGACCGGCAACACAAGCCGGCACTTCCGCCGGAGAAGTTGGAACCGGAGCCGGAGAAGTGGCCTCACCCATCTCGACGTCGGAATCCTTCTTATCACCTTGGGAGGAAGACATGTTGAAAGGAAAGTTATGAAACTAGAGAGGTTTTTGAAGGAATGAAGAAGGGAAGGTGTGAAGAAAATGAATGACAAGAGCTCACTACTTATAGAAGTATGGGTTCGGAATGTCGTCTCGACAACTTTTTTCCGCGGAATTTTAAATGTAAATTTCGTCCAATACACTTAACCTTGTCAAAGTCATCTATCCGCCCGCTAGAGTCACAACTCTAACGGGCTGGGGGGCTAACTGTTGGGGTCAAAAACGGTTACGACAAATTTAACATTCAAAACGTCCGAGGAAGAAAATAAGAATTTCTCCGAAGAGTACTTTTCGAAATAGACTCTTTCTTACGAAAAAGCTTTACGGAAGAAAGAATCGAGATGTCCGACGAAAAGCTCGAAACAGTCGCTACGTAGCGAACGAGCGATCGTCCCGCTCGGTCGCTACGTAGCGACCGAGCGATCGTCCTGCTCGGTCGCTACGTAGCGACCGAGCTCGAGCCAAAGCTCGGTCGCTACGTAGCGACCGAGCACTCGTCTCGCTCGGTCGCTACGTAGCGACCGGGCTCGAGCCAAAGTTCGGTCGCTGTGTAGCGATTGAACCTTTCCGAACATCGATACGACACCAGTCCTTGCATTCTCGTCAAACCTTCGAATGCTATCTCCCGAAGACCGTAGCAAGCTCAGTCCATGTTTCCCGCTATTCTAATTCATCGATCAAACTTCGCGGATTAGAAACCGCGGAAAACTCGTAGTAAACGTGTCGAGTCGGAAGACGGCCCAAAGGGACCTAAAACACGACTCGAGGCCCATCCTACGATTTTCCTAACCAAAAGCCCGTAAACCACAGCATGGTTCACGCTTGGCCCACGAGGAAGGATAAATGTCAAGTTTCCGCGGATAAATACGGAAGTTTTGAAGATAATTGTGAAGATCGGGAAAAATGGAATATCTCCATTTTTATGCTATGACGGCTTAAGGGCAGAAGAGTAAAAGCGTAAACCGACCTTGGAGCTAGTATATAAGGAGTCCTAGGCGAGGAGCAAGAGGAGAACTTTTTCAGAGCAAACTTAGCACTTAGAGCAATTTAGGCAATTTTCCGTTTTTGTTATTTCGAGCTGCGACTCAATTAGGTTTAGCCGTCTTAGGGTTGCTAGAACTAGGAATCTCGCCGACAGCTCTCGAGCCCAGGCTTATACCTTGTTGTAACGCTCATACGCAGATTCGGAATAAGATCTACTTTGCTCTCTTTTCGATTTCTTATTTTTATCGTTGTTATTCTCGTGTTCTGATTGCTTGACGTGTGGTAATTAACAGATATCCGGGTCCTCTGGGAAATTAGGGTTTTTCTAGATTCCTTATTTAATCGGAAATCGACAGTGTGAATTTCGGTTCCCACAATCCTGGTTTGATTAGAATGACAAGGAAGCGTCATATTCCCAACAGGAAAACTGGGATCACCTGATTTGAAAGTGGGATAGCTTCTTCATCCTAACTCCTATGAGATTTATTCAACTTCCTAGTGATTCTCAATTACATTATATATCAAAATCAAGCTTCTTATATCGCGATTCATCCTGGTTTGATTAGAATGACAAAGAAGATGTCATATTCCCAAACAGGAAAACTGGGATCACCTGATTTGAAAGTGGGATAGTTTCTTCATCCTGACTGCTATGAGATTTATTCAACTTCCTAGTGATTCTCCATTACTTTATATATCAAAATCAAGCTTCTTACATCGCGATTCATCCTGGTTTGATTTGAATGACAAAGAAGCTGTCATATTCCCAAACAGGAAAATTGGGATCACCTGATTTGAAAGTAGGACAGCTTCTTCATCCTAACTCTTATGAGATTTATTCAACTTCCTAGTGATTCTCCATTACTTTATGTATCAAAATCAAGCTTCTTACATCGCGATTCATCCTGGTTTGATTAGAATGACAAGGAAACTGTCATATTCCCAAACAGGAAAACTGGGATCACCTGATTTGAAAGTGGGATAGCTACTTCATCCTAACTCCTATGAGATTTATTCAACTTCCTAGTGATTCTCCATTACTTTATGTATCAAAATCAAGCTTCTTACATCAAGATTCATCCTGGTTTGATTAGAATGACAAGGAAGCTGCCATATTCTAAAACAGGAAAACTGGGATCACCTGATTTGAAAGTGGGATAGCTTCTTCATCCTAACTCCTATGAGATTTATTCAACTTCCTAATGGTTCTCCACTACTTTATGTATCCAATTCAAGCTTCTTACATCACGATTCATCCTGGTTTGATTAGAATGACAAAGAAGCTGTCATATTCCCAAACAGGAAAACTGGGATCACCTGATTTAAAAGTGGGATAGCTTCTTCATCCTAACTCCTATGAGATTTATTCAACTTCCTAGTGATTCTCCATTACTTTATGTATCAAAATCAAGCTTCTTACATCGCGATTCATCCTGGTTCGATTCGAATGACAAGGAAGCTGTTATATTCCCAAACAGGAAAACTGGGATCACATGATTTGAAAGTGGGATAGCTTCTTCATCCTAACTCCTATGAGATTTATTCAACTTCCTAGTGATTCTCCATTACTTTATGTATAAAAATCAAGCTTCTTACATCGCGATTCATCCTGGTTTGATTAGAATGACAAGGAAGCGGTCATATTCCCAAACAGGAAAACTGGGATCACCTTATTTGAAAGTGGGATAGCTTCTTCATCCTAACTCCTATGAGATTTATTCAACTTCCTAATGGTTCTCCACTACTTTATGTATCCATTTAAAGCTTCTTACATCACGATTCATCCTGGTATGATTAGAATGACAAAGAAGCTGTCATATTCCCAAACAGAAAACTGGGATCACCTGATTTGAAAATGGGATAGCTTCTTCATCCTAACTCCTATGAGATTTATTCAACTTCATAGTGATTCTCCTTTACTTTATGTATCCAAATCAAGCTTCTTACATCACGATTCATCCTGGTATGATTAGAATGACAAAGAAGCTATCATATTCCCAAACAGAAAAACTGGGATCACCTGATTTGAAAGTGGGATAGCTTCTTCATCCTAACTCCTATGAGATTTATTCAACTTCCTAGTGATTCTCCATTACTTTATGTATCCAAATCAAGCTTCTTACATCGCGATTCACCCTGGTTTGACTAGAATGACAAAGAAGCTGTCATATTCCCAAACAGAAAAACTGGGATCACCTGATTTAAACATGGGATAGCTACTTCATCCTAACTCCTATGAGATTTATTCAACTTCCTAGTGATTCTCCATTACTTTATGTATCAAAATCAAGCTTCTTACATCAAGATTCATCCTGGTTTGATTAGAATGACAAGGAAGCTGCCATATTCTAAAACAGGAAAACTGGGATCACCTGATTTGAAAGTGGGATAGCTTCTTCATCCTAACTCCTATGAGATTTATTCAACTTCCTAATGGTTCTCCAATACTTTATGTATCCAATTCAAGCTTCTTACATCACGATTCATCCTGGTTTGATTAGAATGACAAAGAAGCTGTCATATTCCCAAACAGGAAAACTGGGATCACCTGATTTGAAAGTGGGATAGCTTCTTCATCCTAACTCCTATGAGATTTATTCAACTTCCTAGTGATTCTCCATTAATTTATGTATCAAAATCAAGCTTCTTACATCGCGATTCATCCTGGTTTGATTAGAATGACAAGAAGCGGTCATATTCCCAAACAGGAAAACTGGGATCACCTTATTTGAAAGTGGGATAGCTTCTTCATCCTAACTCCTATGAGATTTATTCAACTTCCTAATGGTTCTCCACTACTTTATGTATCCAATTAAAGCTTCTTACATCACGATTCATCCTGGTTTGATTAGAATGAAAAAGAAGCTGTCATATTCCCAAACAGAAAAACTGGGATCACCTGATTTGAAAGTGGGATAGCTTCTTCATCCTAACTCCTATGAGATTTATTCAACTTCCTAATGGTTCTCCACTACTTTATGTATCCAAATCAGGCTTCTTACATCGCGATTTATCCTGGTTTGATTAGAATGACAAAGAAGCTGTCATATTCCCAAACAGAAAAACTGGGATCATCTGATTTGAAAGTGGGACAGCTTCTTCATCCTAACTCCTATGAGATTTATTCAACTTCCTAGTGAGTCTCCTTTACTTTATGTATCCAAATCAAGCTTCTTACATCGCGATTTATCCTGGTTTGATTAGAATGACAAGGAAGCTGTCATATTCCCAAACAGAAAAACTGGGATCACCTGATTTGAAAGTGGGATAGCTTCTTCATCCTAACTCCTATGAGATTTATTCAACTTCCTAATGGTTCTCCACTACTTTATGTATCCATTTAAAGCTTCTTACATCACGATTCATCCTGGTATGATTAGAATGACAAAGAAGCTGTCATATTCCCAAACAGAAAAACTGGGATCACCTGATTTAAAGTGGGATAGCTTCTTCATCCTAACTCCTATGTGATTTATTCAACTTCCTAGTGATTATCCATTGCTTTATGTATCAAAATCAAGCTTCTTACATCTCGATTCATGCTGGTTTGATTAGAATGACAAAGAAGCTGTCATATTCCCAAACAGGAAAATTGGGATCACCTGATTTGAAAGTGGGACAGCTTCTTCATCCTAACTCTTATGAGATTTATTCAACTTCCTAGTGATTCTCCATTACTTTATGTATCAAAATCAAGCTTCTTACATCGCGATTCATCCTGGTTTGATTAGAATGACAAGGAAGCTGTCATATTCCCAACAGGAAAACTGGGATACCTGATTTGAAAGTGTATAGCTACTTCATCCTAACTCCTATGAGATTTATTCAACTTCCTAGTGTTCTCCATTACTTTATGTATCAAAATCAAGCTTCTTACATCGCGATTCATCCTGGTTCGATTCGAATGACAAGGAAGCTGTCATATTCCCAAACAGGAAAACTGGATCACCTGATTTGAAAGTGGGATAGCTTCTTCATCCTAACTCCTATGAGATTTATTCAACTTCCTAATGGTTCTCCACTACTTTATGTATCCATTTAAAGCTTCTTACATCACGATTCATCCTGGTATGATTAGAAGGACAAGGAAGCTGTCATATTCCCAAACAGGAAAACTGGGATCACCTGACTTGAAAGTGGGATAGCTTCTTCATCCTAACTCCTATGAGATTTATCAACTTCCAATGGTTCTCCTACTTTATGTATCCATTTAAATCTTCTTACATCACGATTCATCCTGGTATGATTAGAATGACAAAGAAGCTATCATATTCCCAAACAGAAAAATTGGGATCACCTGATTTGAAAGTGGGATAGCTTCTTCATCTTAACTCCTATGAGATTTATTCAACTTCCTAGTGATTCTCCATTACTTTATGTATCCAAATCAAGCTTCTTTTAATCGCGATTCTCCCTGGTTTGATTAGAATGACAAAGAGCTGTCATATTCCCAAACAGAAAACTGGGATCACCTGATTGAAAGTGGGATAGCTTCTTCATCCTAACTCCTATGAGATTTATTCACTTCCTAGTGATTCTCCATTACTTTAATATTCAAAATCAACTTCTTACATTGGCGATTCATACTGGTTTGATTAGAATGACAAAGAAGCTGTCATATTCCCAAACAAGGAAATGGGATCACCGATTTGAAAGTGGGACAGCTTCTTCATCTAACTCTATGAGATTTATTCAACTTCCTAGTGATTCTCCATACTTTATGTATCAAAATCAAGCTTCTTACATCGCGATTCATCCTGGTTGATTAGAATGACAAGGAGGCTGTCATATTCCAAAACAGGAAAACTGTGTTACATGATTTGAAAGTGGGATAGCTACTTCATCTTAACTCCTATGAGATTATTTTCACTTCCTAGTGATTCTCAATTACTTTATGTATCCAAATCAAGCTTCTTACAACAATCGCGATTCATCCTGGTTCGATTCGAATGACAAGAAGCTGTTATATTCCCAAACAGGAAAACTGGGATCACATGATTTGAAAGTGGGATAGCTTCTTCATCCTAACTCCTAATGAGATTTTATTCAGCTTCCTAGTGATTCTCCATTACTTTATATATCCAAATCAAGCTTCTTACATCGCGATTCACCCTGGTTTGATAGAATGACAAAGAAGCTGTCATATTCCCAAACAGAAAACTGGATCACCTGATTTGAAAGTGGGATAGCTACTTCGCCTAACTCCTCCATGAGATTTATTCAACTTCCTAGTGATTCTCCATTACTTTATGTATCAAAATCAAGCAAGCTTCTTACATCAAGATTCATCCTGGTTTGATTAGAATGATAAGAAGCTGCCATATTCTAAAATAGGAAAACTGGGATTCAACTGATTTG